>NW_007732587.1:70053-110444 GCF_000696425.1 Galeopterus variegatus
GGGGGGGGGGGGGGGGGGGGGGGACCAAGAAATCCCGAAGATGTAGGGGATTTGACAAGGTACAAAACAGACTACATGGCATAAACACAAAAAAAAGGAATTTAAGAAACTAAGAATCTCTGCTCTTAATTCCCACACCCACAACAAAGGAGGGGGGATATTGATTTCTTCCCACACATGCCTGGTTTCTGCCTATGACATGGACACGTGATCCTTGAGGTGTAAGGATTACGGTCCAAGGTAACCAATCTGAATGTACACGAGCATGGGGTCTATGGAGCAAGAAATGTCTTCCACTTCAGATCCTAACCAACGCTCAGAAATTAAAGCATATACAGTATGCTAGGAGTCACCAGCACCCTCCCACTAGCTGTGTGTACTAGTTCTATGTACTTATTTTACTACAAAACAAGAGATTCAATAACTACCTCCTATCGTGGGTGGGTGATTTAGGAGTTGGTGATGCAGAAGAAATATTTATGTCTTATTTCCTGGGGAGCAGAAAATTTATCACTGATTTTTCTACGTAAATCTTGACATTTAAGAGGGTGAATGAAAAAAAGTGTGATACAAGCTATCCTCATGTACAAGTCAGTAATAAATCTCCATGACAATAGTTCCTACACACACACACATAGGAAACATTGGATGTGAAAGGCTCATCTTCAACAGTATAGTATCCAGCTCAGGGGTGGCCTCTTTCCCATCACTCCAATGCACATAGGCCTACCAAAGCCTGCCTCAAAGTCCCCTAGGGTCAGATTTGCTGAGTTCCTTAGTCATGCCACTGCAATGTATGGTAGGAGTCAGGGAACAAGGTTTAGGAAAGCCCAACAGTAAGTAATTCATACAGGATACCACTAGAGCAACTTTTCTTCACAGGATAGTAGGGTTCTTGGAACAAAGATCCAGGATTCTCTCAAATAAGGACACTGGGATGGGGGTAAGGGCAGAAGCCACCCTGTCTAGGTCTAGCAGGAGAGGCTGGACTGTCTAAGAAGCATGCTTGTCCCTGCTTTCAGTGCCCCTGAACAGAGTCCACAGAGTAACACTGCACTTGAACAAGCTTTCTCCTACTACTAGAAAATATCTATCCAGGTCTTGTAGGCAAGGTCCCACTAAAGCCATCTCTGTAAAACAATGTATCCACTATAGGGAGCTGCCTTTGGCCTCCTCTCCTCTTTCCCTACTCAGTCACCCCTCAGTAATGGATAAAAACCTAATTTGATTGGTTACATATGACATTCACTGGGTGACTTTTTAAACTAGTAGGCCCACCATAGTTTCTCTCTAACATAGCTGCTTATCCATTCAGCAGAGTGGGTAAATGGGGATGGGATCTGGATTCAGGAGTGCAGAGTGGGAGGTAAGGAGGCAAGCTAGACCCTGTTCTCTAATCATTTCTCAAGGATCTGTATTGGGGAAGATAATATTTGCCAATATTCTAAGTGGCTCTTCTCCCTTGACTGGTGATCCCAATGTGTTTGCCATTGTGTAGAGCACCAAAGGGTGAGTGCCATTCTGAACCACACACATGTATCATTTAAATAAAAGACACAACAAACTGGCCCTATATATTTATACCATGTTTAAAGGTAAAACCCAACCAGCTTTCTATACTTGTCCATTTAAAAATATATTTGTCTTTTTATTATTGATTTGTTGAGTTTTTTTTCTTCTAATACTTGTCTTTTTTTCAAAACCCCAATTAAACTGTTCACCTTTCATTCTGAATAAACCTTTTCTAATTTCAAGATTTTATGTTATGTAGATATACAGATTTAAGTGTACAATTTGATCAGGTATGACAGTTCACAGCCCACGTAACATACGAAGGGTCTTCAAAAAGTTCATGGAAAAATTCATATTATCTTTTAATTCTATTTTTCCACAAACTTTTTGAAGTACCCTTGTATACTCCATCACAATAGAGAACATTTCTGTCATTCCAGAACGTTCTCTCATGTCCCTTCCCAGTCAGTCTCCCATTAAGCAACCATTGATCCCTTATTCTGATTTCTATCATCATAGATTAGTTTTGCTGCTGTAGGATGTTTTCTGTAAATGGAATCATACAGTATAGACTTTTGTGTATGGCTTTTCAATGTGTTCTTAAGATTCATCCATGTTGTTGCATGTAGCAATAGTTCACTCCTTTTAACTGCCAGTACACAGAGTATATAACTATACCATAATGTGTTTATTTTCCTGGGACTTTTCAGTTTTGACCTCTTATGAATACAGCACTGCTATGAACATTCTTCTTTAAGTCTTTTTGTAAACATACAGTTCCATTTCACTTGGGGTAAAAATACCTATAACTGTAACGAGTATCTCATTGTGGTTTATTAAATCTTTATTCTACTGATAATTAGTAATGTTGAGCACTCTCGCACAAGCTTATTTATTGGCTATTCCTATATCTTCTTTTGTAAAGTACACATTCAAGCCTTTTGTTTTTTTTATGAGGATGTTTGTCTTTTTATTATGGAGTTATAGGAATTCTTAGTATATTCTGGATATAAGTCCTCTGTGTAAATATTTTTTCCCAGTCTGTAACTTGTATATTTATTTTCTTAATGGTTTCTTTTATTGAATATAAGTTTTTAATTTTAATGAAGTCCATTTTATTAATTGTTTCTTTTATTGTTAATGCTTTTTGTGTCCTAAGAAATCTTCTCCAAGGTCATAAAGATATTCTACCATGATAGAATCTAGAAGCTTTAATGTTTTAGGCTCTCACACTCAGATCGATGATGGTCTTCAATAAATTGATTTAAAACTTTTTGAATTTTATACTAAAAAGCCAGGCTCAGCATATAATTTTTTAAAAAAACAAAAAAACATATGTCTTGTCTTCTCTTTCTAATAAAACTCACCAAAATCAGAGCTTCCCAAGACGATGAGTTTTATAAAGGTATTTCCTTCACATCTAGCCTTTAACCCCCAGGTTGTTACATTTAAAAGACTGTAGCTACGTACATCTTTGTAACCCCATAGAATTATAGGTTCTAAAGACAGAAAAGGCAGAAGTGTGTATTTGCCACTGAGAATATTTTAATAGGATTAAATACAATGTGATGTCAACACTAATCCTAAAGTTTGTTTTACTTCATTTAAAAGAAAATTCATGATGATAACTTCTGTTCATAAGTCAAAGTTAGTTTGAAGAACCTTACTTTTACTAAGGGCTATTTTTCCAGGTTATGAGAACAGGTAAATGCTTCCAAACTTGGCAGTAGATACCTCTAAGCAGCCCTTATGTAAACTCCTAGGTTATCTGGGATCAGAAGCTCTTGGTTAATTGTGATCAGAGAGCTTCCTTGGTTGAAATTATAGGTTCCAGAAGGCTGACTGTCATTCCAATGATATTTCAGGGCAGCAGGCACAGTGTGGGAGAAAAAGGGAATAGAAACACTTGCAAGAAGTCATCTGTATAATGGAAATCCTGAGAGGAAAAGCAGAACCACCAGGATGAGCACAGAAAGACATGAATAAAATAAGTTCAGAACAACCTTTCAGCACCTGGAGCATGTGTTACTGTAGCTCTCAAAAGTCCTGACCTTTTCAATGACCTTTGAGGCTGAAGGTAGTGTAACAATAGCTATGACTGCAGGTAGGCCAATCTGAGTTTCCAGAAAGGGGAGAAGGAAAGGGTATATCAAAGGGACACACTTCAGCTGTCCTACACATCTGTCCTTTTTTTTTTTTACTTTTAAACGCTTAAGTTTTTTAGTTGTTGAAAACCTGTAACTCACATCATGCTTGTGCTACATTTCTTGATAGAGCAGAGACAGGGTACAATAGTGCAATAATATTGTCTGGGGAGAAGTGGAGAAGGAAGAGGAAAAGAAACAGGAATGATACATACACAAAAACCACCTCCTACTGGAAAGGGTTTACAAACAAATTTCAAAAGAAACCAAGAAAATGGCTCAGAGAAATTGCCAACAAAATAATTAGCACATGAATTCACTACAGGCAACATTTTATAAAATAATCTTACAAAGACTTTCAAATAACTATATTTAGTATGCATACAGATAAAAAAAATTAAATCAACTGAAAAGGATAAGAAATTACAAAACAAATTAAATAAAATAAAAAAGATATGAAATAAAATTAGAAATTCTGAAAATGAAAAGTAACCATTGAAATAAATTATACATAGGATAAACTTCAGGCAGGATATAACAAAAAAGAGAATTAGAGGTTTCTGGTCAAGATGGCAGAATAGACAGTCCCCAGTGTCACTCTCTCCCACAAATCAACCAATCTACATCTAAAAAAAAGCAACAACAGCCATGCTGGGGCCACTAGAGCTCAGGGGAAGAGGAGGAGAGACCTATGGAGTACATGAAGGCAGAAGAAGCCATGATGAGAGAAAGAAAAAACCATTCCGACTGTTCCATGCCATGGCCACTTCAAGGCTAGAGCTGCTGAGCACACAGAGCAGGAGCTGGCAAAAGCTGCAGCTGTGCCCTTCAGATGAAGTTACTTGGACGTGGCATGGGAGAAGAGGGCCTTGGTGGTCCTCAGGCCAGCAAGACCACTAATAGGGTTCCTGTGGACCCACACAGGAGCAAGGAGCCACAACAACTAAAGAAAAGGAGCAACCGAGAGGCTGGTGAGTCATCTCAAGGGACTGGCGCATGACCCATCCCATGGGAAGTGTTTAGAACATGGGCAGTGGGGGAGACAGGCCCACCAGGGGAACACGCTCACAGCAAGGACAGCTGACCAGCACCCCAATCAGTGAAGCACTACTCAGAGCAGATTGGTCACAAATATAGAATTCCATGGGATACAGTTTGATGAAAAGACTCAGACCCAGATCAGAGTTTCTACACAACTCAGGTGCACCAGGTCTCTGGAGAGCCAGAAATATCCATAAAGTCAACCATTAAAACCTGAGCTGCACAAAAAGCCTTCCCTAGGGAATCAGTAGCAAAGCAGAAATTTAGCTCAACCACACAGCTCAAGTACTGTTTCCCACAGGAAGTTCCCCCTGTGTAAGCAAAGGACAAAAAATTAGTTCCGGCCCAGGCACACTGCCAGAACCTCAGGGACTGCCCAGGGTCCTGAGGCATGGAGCCCAAGGACTGGACCCCCCCACCCCACAACCAGGCACACCACCAGCACCAAGAAGCATGCCAAAAACATCACCTCCACGTGGGTGGCCCACCACAGCCACCACAGTAACCATGGCTGTCGCTAAAGTGGCTACATGCCACAACCACCACGCAGATGTCCACCAGCCACTGGAGTGCATTGACACAAGGACAGTCACCAGCAGAAACCAAAGAAAAGAAGAGGATGTCTCTCTCCACAAAGCCCATTCCAGAATGAAAGAAGCATCTGCTCTACAATAATAATGGGGGACCTGAACACACCTCTCAGCATTGGACAGATCACGTAGGCAACAAATCAACAGAGTAACCACTACTCTTTCAGAAGGAGAGAAGAAATCTAGGGTAATTAGAGGGGGAAGGAGGGAAGGAGAGGGGAACGGGGAGAAACTGGACAATGGGCATAAAGAATAAGTGTGATCTGCAACAATGTATATGCAAGTAATATTGATTTGATCAACATGTGTCAACGTTGAACCCCAACAATATGTATAATCAATTATGATTCAATAAAAAAAAAAAAAAAAAAAGACAGGACCAGCTACATAATTTGGGAGAACCAGTGCAAAATGAAAATGCATGACCCCTCGTTCAAACAGCAGGAAAAAAGTGTTATTAAAGCTACAGTCAATCAATCAATAAAAAGAATAGTGAATTGGAAGTGAGTCCTACAGAACTCATTCAAAATGAAGAACAGACCTAAAAAGATAAAGAATATGAAAACATAGTTTAAATAGATGGTGTGTAGATTGAGAAGCCCCAACATTCATCTAACAGGACTCTAAAAGAAGAAATAGAAGAAATAATCTGTAAGCCATGGCTGATACAGTGGCTGGGGATTTTCTAAAATAAAAATACATTTAGTCCTCTGATTGAAAGTCTAGTCTAAGTATCTATAAAAATATGTCTATACCTAGATACAGCATAGTGAAACCACAGTCTACCAATGGTAAAAATACATTCTTTATTGGAGAAAAGACAGATTATGAGTTAGAATAAAAATGAAATATTCTGGTAAACAAATAGAGGTGTTTGCCAGTGCTGAATCTTCATGAAATAAACATTAAAGGGTGTACTTCAACAAGAAAAGACAACTCAGAAGGTATGAGATGCAAGAAACACCGATTACAGAAATTAATCAAATATATGGCTTTGACAACTGTTGACTACCTTGAATTAGGGTTTTATGAATGACGGTTTAAAAATAAAAAGTAAAACTTAAGCAAAAGAAATACTTGTATAAGATTTAAGAACTGGAAATGAAGAATTAAAATTGTATTTATTAGTACTATAACTGTCTACCTAGAAACTGCAAAAACACACTTGTAGAACTAGGAAGAGTTCAGAACTCTGAGCAACTCTTGTATGTGTTGCCGGATATAAGATCAATATTCAAATATTAGAAGGATTACCACTACAGTAATAACCACCAGAAATATAATAGAAAAACAGTAATAACCACCAGAAATATAATAGAAAAAGAATCTCATTCACATCAACCATAAAAACTATAAGGTCTCTAAGAAATAAAGTTTTAATAAATATGTAAAACCTCAATGGAGAAAATTACAAAACCATATTGGAGGATACATTCAAAAATCATGAATTAATGGAGAGGTATAACATATTCATGGACTGGAGACCCCATATCATACTATCAAATCTTTCCCCTATTATTCTGTAAATTTAATGCAAATCCAATAAAAATCTCAACAGTTTTCATTAGAGCTTGATAAATTTACCTTATATTCAATATGAAACATCAGAGGGCCAAGAATAGCCAAGACAATTTTGAAGAATAAGATGAAAGAAACTTGTCCTACTCAACAGACTTTATAGGACAGCATGCTATTGATGCAGAAATGGACACACAAATGAAATAGGACAGAGAGCCTAGAAACAGTCTGACATATATGTAGAATATATTTGATATGAGAGTACTTTTAAAAGTTCATGGAAAGATGGAATTAAAAGATAATACTAATCTTTCCATGAACTTTTTGAAGTACTCTTGTACTCATACATGACAGCGGGGGTAACACAACTAAATAGTCCTGGGACAACTGGTTATTTATTTGGAAAAAATATATTAAACCTCAACTTAATACTATACACAAAAATATATTCTAGTGGATCAAAGACCCAAATGGAAAAAGCAAAACTTTAGAAATATTAGCAAGGATATGGAAAAACAGGAACTTGTATAAACTGTTTGGGGCTGGAGGAGGGGAAGGTATGATGTAAACTGAAGTACTTCAGAGAATAATTTGTAAATATCTAATAAAGAATCTTTAAGAGAAATTTCCACCCATATACACAAAGAAAATGTGTTTATTCCAGCACTACTTATAAAAGCAAGAGACTGTAAAACAACCCTAAATGTCTCTTAACAAGAGAACAAATAAGTTTTTGTAATAGAATACCATGCAACAAATAAAATGGATGAATTAAAAATGTATGTCAAGTAATAAAATCTCAAAACCAAGGCTGAGTGAAATAAACAAGTTGCAGAATGATCCCAATAACATACCTAACTCAAAATCAAAATCTGTAAAACAATATTACATATTGTTTATGCACACACAAATGTACCATAGAAAGAAAAAATATACATAAGAATGAAAACATCAAGTTCATCTGCAGGGAAGAAGGTGAATGGTACACAAGGGGCTTCAGTTGTGTTTATCAGAATACTTTTTATGAAATAAAGTAATTGAACACATAGGACATAAGATTTGATAAAGCCAGATGGTGGGCATACAAGTGTTCTTTACATTATTATCTAGTCTACATATTTAAAATATTTCATTAATTAATGCTTGTACTTTTTTTTTTCCAATCTAAAATGAGAATGCTTTCTCCTACTGGAAATACAAAGTTAAAAACTATTGAAGGTGATGTCAAACCCCAACCTCTGAAGATCTCACTGTTCTGCTGAGTGGAAGACAGCCTAAGGATTGAGAGCAAGCTCAAGAAATCACATTTCTCTTCCCTTAATAGTATCGCTTTTGCAACCCTTTAATGACTCTTCTTGGGATCCCATCCCAGTTGACTAGAGTCAAGCACTCTGCCCTATGTATAAGGTTCCAGGCAGGGCCTAACTTTGGGTGACCTCTAGGTTCACTATCATAATCATCAGAAATGACTGCACAAATGCCTACTGTGTGTAGCAGACACCTGGATATTGTCTGGAATGAAACTGGCTGCCTCTCTGCTCTTGAGGTGCTCCACCTGGCCTATCCAACATGATCTAAACCCTCAGAGAGGATCTTACAACCAACACTAACCCTTGCCTGCATGAGTACACAGCACACATATATTAGAGATCTGCTCACCTCTGTCCATCCCCCATTGCCATCATCTGTCTATGTCATCACCACTTCTTGTAGGGAGTAAGTACTACAACAGCCTCCTCTTGATCTCCCTACTTACACCTTTGCATCCCCATCCAGTCTCCAATTAGGTCACACATTTCCAAAATACAAATCTGGCATTATTTCTCTCTTCAAAACCCAGTTCAGTGACTCCCTTTTGGACTTAGGATAATGTAAAAAATTTTAAAGCAGGATCTGAAGATCTGGCCTGCCTCCCTCTCCTCTCCTGCTTCTTTCTTGCTCACTGTATTCCAAATATTCTGACGTACTTTGTGCCCTCAAAACTACCGAGCTCTTTCTCATCTCAAAGATTTCAAAAGGCTCTTTTTTCTCTGTCTGGAACACCCATTCCCCTATTCTTCCCAAGGATAAAATCCTATTCAGCCTGTAAATCTTATCTTAAATGTTACCTCTCCAGAAAGGTCTTCCCTGAACACCAGAGTCCAGAACAGGTGCCCTGATATACTCTCAAATGGTCCCCTATACTATTCCTTTGCAGCTTTATAACAGTTCATGTTTATTGGTGTGATTTACAGGTAATACCTGTAAATCTTGCTGAAGCAAGGCTATGTTCAAAACATGACTTTGTTCCAAGTTCGTCAAAGTTCTTCATTAGAAGCTGAACATGGTCCAGTCTCTTTAGGATGGCATTTAAGGCTGGCCATAATTTGGCAGTGAGATGTCAATGGAAAGCATGAGGAGACAGAAGATCTAAAAATCTAAGAAGATTAAGTTAGAGTTACTAGCTATTGGATCTTGGGCAAGTTTTTTGGCCTCCCAGAGACTAAATTTACTCACCTATAAAACAGTGGCATTAGTATATGCTTGGTATGGTTGTTAAGAGAATCAAATGTCAACTTATGTAAAAATACTTTTTTTTTTTTTTTTTTTTTGTCTTTTTCGTGACCGGTAAGGGGATCGCAATCCTTGGTGTGGTGTTGCCCACACCGCGCTCAGCCAGTGAGCGCACTGGCCATCCCTATATAGGATCCGAACCTGTGGCGGGAGCGTTGCTGCGCTCCCAGCGCTGCACTCTCCCGAGTGCGCCACGGGGTCGGCCCTAAAACTGCTTTCTAACAGTAACACACAGTATCCATTATTTTGATAATTTTTTAAATTGTGGTAAAATACATATAACAAAAAATTTACCACTAGTGGCATTTAGTACAGTTACAATATTGTGCAACCATAACCACTTGATAATTCTTTCTGTTACTCCTTCTCACATTCCCTATACCTCAACATATTCTGTGTTTACCCTCTTTTCTGTCTACAATGACACAATTCTGTTTGGAATAGCTCTTTCAAGTCCTAACTATAACCCAATTTCTTTCATAAAGTTGATCTTGATCTCTAAGTGCTAGAAATAACTGCTCTATTTATCTAAAGCATTTAACTTTACCTTTCCTCTAATACAATTGAATTCTTACCTGATTTGCCCACCAGCCTACAAATTACTTCAGGGCTAAAACCATTGTTTATCCACCTTTCTAGCCCCACAGTTTTGTGCTATTTCAGAATAAGAATACAACATGATTCTTTAAATGACTTGATTTTTGCTCACCATGAGGGTTCTCTTTCTGATTCTATACTTACTCTAAACTAGAAAAAGTACATTTTCCAATTGAATTGAAGGAAATATATAGATGGGTATTTTTCATTAGAAAAGTAATGATATATAGAAGAACACAAGGCTGTAAGCTAGAAAATGTGTAGTTTAGTCTTGACAATTTACATAGCCTTTTGAGCTGAGGCTTTGACATCTTAACAGATGTCAAATAACCTACAAACCAGGATCAAGAAGGTCCTTAGTCCCAGTCTTCTTCATATAAAATAGTTACAGTCTACAAAGAATTAATTACTTGACTGTTTTTTTGTGAAGCCTATCTCTCTTTTAGGTTGCTGTTCACAATTCCATAGTATATCAAAGGGAGGAAGTTTGTGGGACTCTCCAAAGCAGGGTATAGCTAGCTGGCTAACAAGAACTGATTCCCCTCAAGACAGCTTTCTCCTCTCAATAACTATCAATAAATAACACACAGGTATGTAACATAGTTTAAGATGTGCTTTCACATACATCATCCTATCTGATCCTGGTGGAACCTACCCAAATGAGACCTTAGGAAGCCAGAAGTATATCAGACACTAGATTTTACAACTTGTTTCTGGATTCAGAGCAATTACATTCCATTACTCTGAGCCAAGAAAGGTGAAAAAGAGGAAGAGAGATAGAGAAGCCAATATACATTTACCACACTCTTCATACATTCTGACCACTGGACAGCAAGCAATGTGAAGGCAGGGATTACGTCTGTCTTGTTTATCAACACATGAATCTCATGGACACCGTGCGTGGCACATATTGGGATTTCCATAAATATTTGTAAATTAATGAATGAATGATTTACAAGGTGACTAAAAAAAATTGATACATATAAGGAAAATCACCAGGTAATGCTAACCATGAAAGTACTTGCCTTCTTTCAGTGGGGAGGGTTATTAATTTGTCAAAGTGATTCTAAATGGCAAGAACATTATATTTCAACAAAAAGACAGAGATTATCAGCCCTGATAACTGGTGTAGCTCTTAGCTATCCCCTTACCTTGATTCGTGAACTGGGGTTCAGCATGATGTATTTAATGGAACCTTGGATGTTCTCTGTCCAGGAGACCAGCCAAGTAACTTTGTTATCATGCCGGACCTCTTTCCACTTATGTCCTGGAGGAGGAGAAGGAACCTTGGCATCTCTGTGGAAATAACAAAGCAGGAGAGCAGTGAAATGAGAAGTGAGGAACAAGTTCACCTTCATGACCTGAAGTGGATATATCTGCCAAGCATGTATTTCCAAGTTTCTTTCCTAACAGTCAATATCTGAGAAACACTTGGAGACAGAAACGTGGAAATACTATGTTGCTCTTAAGTATCTCCTTCCCGAACAGTTCTCTGTAATGTGGGAAATATTTCCAATTGCCAACAAGAAAGGAAGCCCTCGCCTCAATTCAGGCCCACTAGATAAACTTTGTGCTCACTTGCTACAGTTGATGATTATATCCTCAGGCATGATCCGTCTCTTCAGCATGCCCATCTTGGGGTGGTTGCCACGGCCACGGAAAAGCCCAGGAGGCTCTATCTTGAAGTTGGCAATTCTCTCTTTGTGATTATCCATAATACAGAAGCCATATTCTTTCAGTAATTTTTCATTCTCCTCTTTGATTTTCTGGAAGATAGTAAGGAATTATTCCAAATGGATTCAAATTGCTATTCTCTACTCACATATTTTTATTTTTTGTGGGAGAACAGGTTAAGATAGAGAAAAATCTAAAAAATCACTAAGAAATAAATTCAAATAGAGAAAAACCTCTAGTGGATTTTTCAAACATACATACAATAAAATTCCTCAAAAGATCTATTTATAAGAATTGACTTCGACTACAGATTCAAACTGATTCTCATATTTTAAAGGATGTTTCTAAATATTGTATGGGTATTTTTAAGTGTAACTTTACAAATTCAAATTATATTGTTGAGTCATGTCAAAATAGGAGATGGAGATGATGGGGACTCATAAAAGAAGAGCTCCAGAGTCCTTGTGATACCTGCTCTAAAAAGATGGGAGGGGAGGGGTTGAGCCTTGGTTTGAGCCTCTTTACCCTCTACTGGCTCTTTAACCATCTTATAATTAGTGATTTAATTTAACTAAGTCCTGCTGCCTTGTGGGTGAAACCCTCAGAACTTGCTGGCAACAAGTATTCTTGGCAGGGGTTCTAACAAGGTGATATCTATAAAACCTCTCCAGCTTTAGATCTCTATTCCAAGAACAAAAGTTCCAAAGTGGTCTTTAAGTTTTAAAAAGACTCCTGAAGGAAATAATATACTAAATTTCACTGATTTTGAATACTGGGTATGAAATTAACCTGAGACTAAAAATTCTGTTTTAATAATGCAATTATCATTCTTACTGTAACCCGTTAATTTTTAAACTGAGGGCCAAAGGTACCATAAAACATGAGTTATATAAATACAACAGCCTAAATTACATATAAATATGAAACTACAGAACTTTTAAGTACAAAGAATTCCTTAAAATCCTTAACTTCTGGACCTCTGATTGGAAAAAATGAAATTCTAACCTGGATTTCTCTAGATCAAGGGTTGTGGCAAACTTTTTCTAGATAGAAAATATTTTAGGCTTGAGGACCGTGCTGTCTCTGTTGCAACCACTCATCTCTGCCACTGTTACATAAAAGCAGCCATAGGTAATATGTAAATAAGTAGGTGTGGCTATGTTCCAGTAAAACTTTATTTACAAAAACAAGCAGCCTGTAGAAGATAATGACATCCTAGTTGCATACTAGAAAGATCCTTCAGAATGAGTATGGCCAAGGCTGGAAAATGGAGATGAATGAATGTGGTTAGATACCAGAGTAAATCAGATCAAAGAATAGAGAGGTACATGGCCAATATCAATTCATCTGTCTTAAATCCTTAGTATCCAGTAGCCACTGTGGAACAGGTCTGTCCGTACTTAAATACTGTATTATTGGAGTTACTGACTGGTTTTTAGGTCCATGGAGCACCAGAGTTCTTATAAAGAGCTACTGAACAAAGTGCTTATTCAGAATTTTCAGTCTAAGTAAAATCTTTAGGAAAACTTAAACTTTATTCAGCTGAAAATCCTAAATCTTTAGCTTAGAATCATGTGAAATAACTGAAGTCAATGTTATGTCACAGAACTAAGAAAAAAACTAAATAAATGAATCACTATTCCAAAATTCCCAAGAGGTTTCTGCTGCAGGCATTACTGACCAGGACCCCAGAGGTGTAACAAATTCCATAGTACCTGTTTCTCTTCCTTGCTCATCTGTTTCCGAGCTTCTGTCTGGGCTTTGAAATACTGGCTCATTTGGTTAAAATCACATTTGCTTAGACTGGTGATAATATTCTTCTCTTCATTAGTCATTTCCTAGTCAAAAGAAAAGGAGGAAACAAGAGAAAAATGTAAATACGCTAATGAGTCCTCAGGTTTCTTTGCAATTACAGCAAAGCACCATTTTTTCAGTCAAAGGTGTCTGAAGAGGTAGCCAATCTAAATCAGTTATAAAAAAAGAACCCAAGAAACAAAAAAATAAATCAGTGAGTTTTGGGGAAAAGTATATAATTTTATTACTTTGTTCTGTTATAAAATATGTAGAGCTGGCCCTCTGTATCCACGGGTTCCTCATCCATGGATCCAACCAACCATGAATCAAAAATTTTTAAAAATTGTACCTGCATTGAACATCTAAAGACTTTTTTCTCTTATCAATATTCCCTAAATATAGTATAACAACTATTTATATGGCACTTACATTGTATTAGGTATTATAAGTAATTTAGACATGATTTAAAGTATATAGGAGGTTGTGCATAGGTTATACGTAAATAACACACCATTTTATATAAGGGACTTGAGGATTCACGGATTTTGGCATCTGTGTGAAGTCCTGGAACCAATCCCCCATGGATCCCAAGGGATGACTGTATTTCATATAAAAATGTTTAAAATGACTTATCATTGAAAAAGATTAATTCTTATGTAGTTTCTCAGGCTCCTTGGCACACTGACACAAATCCTTAGGTATATGAATACCAGTTTGAGAAAAATGAATATATATCATTTTAGTAATGAGAAAAATATTTCCATACTCATTTTCTCTTAGAAATGTTACCCCTTCTCTATTCACTTACTAAATCTGATTTTTAGAGGTATCTCAGGAGGTAAACTTTAGTTCAGTCTCTCTCTGCCCACATTATTTAAGTTGAGAATAATGAGACTTTTAAAAATCACCTAGGCAGATATAGTATATTTGGTTTCAAGAGCAGAAGGTACCTAAAACAAGTGAGCAAGAATCAAGAGGGAATGGAATGTCAGATTAACATCTCTCTTTGCAACAGCAGACAGAAAGTGATCCTGCAGAGACAGACTTTCCTTTGCTCAACTGGAAGCTAAAGTTTTCTATTTGGCCTAATCTGATAAGCCCCCTCCTATAGATATATATGAGCTGAGAAGAAAAAGATGTAAGTATTCTTGTTGGACAGAAACCCTATATAATATAGTAAGTGAACAGACTAAAAAATACACAACTTTTAATATAACAAAATTCATAAAACCCAAATTTTACATCAGGGAATTTTTTGTAAAATTATAGTTTATTATTTAGTACTTGATCGACATTTTTGCAAGGTACTAGGGTATTAAAACATGGCCACAATACCTTTCTCCAGTCTTTAAAGAAATTTTTCCTAAATATTTCCTTAGTAGTATATTCATGGTCGAGCATTTTTGCAAAGAATGTAGCTACTTCTTCAGCTTTGGAGCTCAGCTTCATGACTTTACCTAGAGGGAAAAGTGGTTCCAAAAAGTGAGGTGTAGTATTCATGTTCCAAGTATAAATACTGAGCACTGGAGATGACTTCTTTGATAATGGTTTATCTTCCCAAGGTATATAAAGGGCTGGTGACGCATAGTAACAACAACAACAAAGACAACATACTGATTTATATTGTATAAATTCTCCTTCTCTTTAGCAAATATTTACCTGGGTCATTCTCTGGAGACTATGCCAGTTAATTGTTCCCAGGTGCCTGCTCAGGACAGGGATGACCTGGGGGAGGCCCAGCCACTCTTCCTTTTCCTTTCAGCAAGCAGGGTCCTTTACACCTCTTCAATGGTTTTTAAAAATCAAATCCTCAGAGGGACTCCTGCCACTGCTAAGCTAAGCAGCCTCTGTTCAAGAAGGGGAGGAGGGGATAGGGCAGGGAGTGGAAGAAAGGAATTGTGGGGAAAAGAAATAGGCATCTTTCTTCTTCAAAGTTAGGTGGGTAGAATATGAATAAAAATATATATCCACAGCAGGCAAGCCCAGATTTCCCATATGAAAAGCCTAAGTAAGAACTTCCTCTAAAACTGTGCTATTCAAAGTGTGGTTCACAGACCAGCAAGCATCATTGGCATGTGGAAGTTTGTTAGAAATAAAGAATCTCAGGCCCCGCTCTAGACCTACTGAATCAGAAACTGCATTTTAACGAGACTCATACACACTCGAGTTTGTGATGCACTGCTCTGGAACACAGGTACTATGAGACTGCCTCTTCAGGGAAACTGGATTTATGCACAGCACAAGGGATGGCTGGGGTTACTAGCAGTATGCAAGGGTTTATGTAAAAGAAAAGGAACCTTGATGTGTCACAATGAAGGCTGCTAACTAGGAAAGAAAATTTGATGATGGGCCTAGGGATTTTGTGTATCTTAATCTGTTAATAAAGCAGTAAAAGAAATGTACTTGGGAGTTTAATTTACTTTTCAAATAGAGTACTTTTAAAAGAACCCTTAGGGCCAATTTCCACTTTTTCTTGAAAATCCAACTTTATAACACTATCTGGAACTAATCCATGCTATAATAATAGCATATAGCTATACTTTAAATGAGGTTAAATATAATTCCATTGTCTTACTATTACACAGATAATAATTCAGAAAGGGTTTTCAAATTCATTATAGAAAATTAAAACTTAACCAGAAATCCACTAATTTCAAAATTCAGAAGACATTTCATCGTATGATGGTTGGGAATCCCTGATAGTAGAGATATAGGAAAGTGTAGCACAAAATTGAAACTGTCACAACAGACAGAAAGAACCTGCTTGGAAACCGTAACTTAAAAGGCCAACAGGTGGCGCAGCTTCCCTCTCTCAAAGCCCCAAATTTCTGCGGTGTAAGAAAAGACATTGAGGAAGACAGGATTGAAAGGTTTCATGTTCTTCAGAACTTCCTACTCAGGTCAGAACCAGAGTTGCCAGTAAAACTGTAACATTTCATATAAAGAAAAAAAATTAAGTAACTAAGAATAAAATAAATGGTGAGGAAAAATGTAAACAGTTCTCAGGTCTGGCATAAACTCAGTATTAACAGTATTTGAAGAAAAATAAAAAAAAGAAAGACTCTTTGGCCTAGTTTACTGAATTCTGTTTTAGATGGGCTATCAAAAGATGAAATGACAGCTCCCTACAGCAGAGGGGTGGGAGGATGACTTGAAGGTTCCTGGCAATGACAACACTTTGTGGAAAAGGCCGAGCTCCAGGAAAAGGAAATTGCTGAGTCAGAGCTGAAAACTGAAGGTCCCTTAGCAGAGGCAGCAATTCACTGCTTCAACCAGCCCATGCCCCACCTCCGTGGCAGGTTCTAAAGGAGTCTGAGAATTCTCCTCCCCAGAGAGTAGGCAGCACTTACAGTATCAGTTTGGACTAATAAGTCAAATACTTCTTGACTTACTGCAGAGTGGGAGTTCCCACATCAAAGGGAAGAAATTCCACAGGGAAGACCAACTGAGAAAATGCTAGAGGTCTGGAGCTGGAGCTCCTATAAAGAAGGACTGAACAAGAATTGGAAGGGGGGTGGGAGGGACTATGTCGACCAGTGGACTGATCCAGGCCTTAGCTTCCCATCTTGAAAAGTAAGAGAAACCCCAAGACTAGAAAATCTAGCTTTCTTTTTAATCATTTTGAACCTCAAAATGAGGCTTTACCAATTAAGCTTTCTAAAGTTCCTGGTGAGCCCGTATTAGGGCTACAGAATACCTGTACTTTTATGATGGTCCTCTTCAAGGTCCTAGGCCTGCTCTCTTAATCAGGAGTTTTGGCTGTGAGCCATACTTACGAGTCTCCAGGAATGACCCAGTGTGAGGGCTGAAAGAATTCTGTCTTATGCTCTCTGGTCAACATGGGTCAAAACGTTTATCTGATACAAGGATTTGCCATTGAGACTATGGGTTCCTGCAGCTGCTAACTCCCCAAGATCAGGGATTAAGTCAGTAGTACCATCCACTACTGGGTCTTGGTATCTGAACAGAGGCATATTCAGCAAGTACATAGTTTTAAAAAACAAATTCCAGCTGCCCAAGTTTGGCACTTTCTTTACTTGCAGCCCCAGCCCTTCGGTATAAACTACTACTTAGATTTATAAGCATCTGGGGCCCTGAGGCCACTGCTGGTGGGAAGAGAGATGCACCAGAACTCTGAGTGTTAACCAATGATGCTTTCCAGAAGTTCTCCTGCCCAATATTTCTCAAAGTTTGGTCAATAGACCATTTGGCTCAGAAAGACCTGATCCCACCTCATACAGATCCACTATGGTGAATCATAAGCATGTAAGGGTTTGAGAAATAATCCCATAGCCATTTCTGGCTAGAACTCCTGAAATGAGGGAAATCAGCTTAGCATTACCATCTATATAACTGCTACATCCTTAAAGAAGGAGTGTGTCAAAGGCTACTCTCAAATCCTTCAACTCAAGGACAGAAATACTGATGATACTTAATGGACAATTCTGAGGGTTCTAGGAGACATTTCTTTAAAGGCATTTCTTTAAAGCAGTTTATCAGACTTCACTGCGCATGTATCAAAGGCATAGTGTTACACTATATAGGGTAACACCTGCTAACCCTACCTAGAGGTTGATGGCAGACTAATTGATCTGCAACCAAATACTAGTACTATTTCTAGTGATCAGCAGTAGCTTATCAGATTGTGTTATATCACTAAAATAAAATACTACCAGTCAAGTGAGGCTTTTCTAGTAACTTGCAAAGAGTAGCTCCCTAGACATGAAGTTCAGATAAAAACATTTAACTTGTGGATCATGTGCTGTGAGCTATGTAAATGGATCTTTTTTGGACTGTGTGGATAAAACGTTAACAGCCCCTTTCCTGTGGCACTTTTTCAGCAACAAATGGACCTTTAAGAGTTAATACCTGATGTCACTTCCCCAAAACCACACAATGACAGTGAAACAAAATGAAATAAACAAAAAGGATTATCCAGCACTAGATCCGTCCTCATTTTCTATCCCTAAATAGAAGCGGACTCTTTTCTTGGCCCAGAATCAGACAACCTTGGAACAACTCACCATCATAGTAAAACTTGACACTCTCTGGAAGAGGCTCATATGGTGGAGCAAATACTGGACCTTTATGTTCTAGGAATTTCCACTTGATGCCTTCAGGATAGCGCTCTTCTTCCCACCTTTAAAAGACAAGGCACAACCTCATTTAAGTGATTGCTTTGCCTAATATGGAGATCATCAAATATTAAAGGCCAAAATAATTATCTGCTCAATTGATTGGTGCTCTGGAATGACTCTGGGCCCCACATTCAAGGTCTGGATCAAAATAACCAGTGCCTTTAACTTTGAAAAAGCCAACACTCACAAGTATGATGAAATACTCTCGTGAATGAAGTAAAATACATTTCAACAGTTTAGTTATAAGATCTATCACTCAAGGAGGTCAGCAACAAGTGGGTGATATGAAAAAGAAAACAGTCATTTTACCACAATGCTATAAGTGTATACCACAATGGGATCCATGACAGAGGTATTATTTATGCTGTTGATATGTAGGAAAAGACCTCCTGGAAGTGGAGATGCCAAGTGAAGGTAGAGGGGGAAACAACCATATGAGAAAGTACATAATGAGAACAAGAAGGCCAGGAAATAATAGTTTAATTGGGGCATAATGAGTTTAAGATACTTATGGGTTATCTAGAACTATCTAACAGACACTGATAAGTGAATCTAAAGCCTAGTGGAAACAACTTTTTCAAAACCTTTTTATTTAAAAAAACAGTCAAACACACAGCAAAACAATGAATGATACAATGAACACCACATACCCACCCCACCTATATAAAACAATTGTTAACATTTTGCTGAATTTCCAATTTTGGCTGAACCATTTCAAAGTTAATTGCAGGTCTGATACTTCGCCACTAAATATTTCAGCAAGAGTCACTATAAAAATAGTAATATTCTCCCACACAACTATAGTAAATACCATCATTACATCTGACAAAATTAATAGTTTCCTAGTATCATTCTAATAATCTGTAGTAAAAACTTCCCAATTATATCTAAAATGTATAGATCAGGATTGAATTAAGGATCACGTATTGCAATTGGATGATAGGTCTCAAAATTCTTTTTCTCTGGAATAGACAGACCTTCTCACCACTCTCACATTAAAAAAAAAAAAAAAAAAAAATAGCCAGTTGTCTTACAAGTAGAATATTTTAAAACTTCACAGATTTTAATCTTCTCTATTTCTACCTTAGTATGAAAAGACCTACAGTTCTATGAAATCCTTCCGAAGGCCAATTATTCATATTCTATTACTTCCATTAATTCCTATTGCTAAGTCCAATATGTTAAACAAAATTCAGGAATATGAAATAAAAATTACATGTATCAAACTCTTACAAGTAGAATATTTTAAAACTTCACAGATTTTAATCTTCTCTATTTCTACCTTAGTATGAAAAGACCTACAGTTCTATGAAATCCTTCCGAAGGCCAATTATTCATATTCTATTACTTCCATTAATTCCTATTGCTAAGTCCAATATGTTAAACAAAATTCAGGAATATGAAATAAAAATTACATGTATCAAACTGTACTGTAGCAATAGCATTACTGTAAAACCAAAGTCAACATATATGGTCAAATGATTTTCAGCAAGGGTCCTTAAGACCATTCAATGGGGAAAGGACAGTCTTTTCAACAACAGTGTTGGCAAAAGAATGAAATTGGGTCCTTTCCTTATACTATATACAAAAATTAATTCAAAATGACCAAAGACCTAAATATAAGAGCAAAAATATAAAACTCTTAGGAAAAAAACATAGGGAAAAGGCTTCATGACACCAGATTTGGCAATGATTTCTTGGATATGATACCAAAGTACAGGCCAAATATATAAATAAATAGGGCTTCATTAAACTTCAAAAATTCTGTGCATCAAAGGACACATTCAAGAGAGTAAAGGCAATTCATGGAATAGGAAAAAATATTTGCAAATCATGTATCTGATAAGGGGTTAATATCCAGAATATATCACAAACTCCTACAACTAAAAAAAAAAAAAAAAACCCCAATTAAAAAATGGGCAAAGGACTTGAATAGACATTTATCCAAAGAAAGATATACAAATGGTCAGTAAGTGCCTGAAAGGATGCTAAACATAACTAATCACTGAGGAATTGTAAATCAAAACCACAATGAGATACTACTCACACCCATTAGGATGGCAATAAAACAAAAAATAAGTGCTAGTAAGGATGTGGAGAAGCTAGAACTGTTAGGTACTCCTGGTGAGAATGTAAAATAGTACAGTACAGAATATAATGCCACTGGGGAAAACAGACAGTATGGGGGTTCCTTAAAAAGTGAAACATAGCATTATCATATGACCCAGCAATTCCATTCCTATATATACCAATACAAACGAATACCTGTACAGGAATGTTCATAACAGCACTCTTTGCAACAGCCAAAAGGCAAAAACAACCCAAGTGTACGTGTACAGATGAATGGATAAACAAAAAGTGGTATATACATATAATGGAATATTATTCAGCCTTAAAAAGAAAGGAAATTCTGACACATGCAACAACACGACTGAATCTTGAGGACATCTTGTTAAGTGAAATAAGCGAGTCACAAAAGGACAAATACTACATGATTCCACTTATATGAGGTGCCTAAAGTAGTCAAATTCATAGAGACAGAAAGTAGAATGGTGGTTACCAGGGACTGGGGGGACAAGGAGAGTGGGGAGTTACTGTTTAATGGGCACAGAGTTTTCGTTTTGCAAGATGAGGTATTCTGGAGATGGATGGTGGTGGTGGTGATTGCACAACAATAAGAATGTACTTAATGCCACTGAACTGTACATTTAAAAATGGTTAAGGTAGTAAATTTTATGTTATGTGTATTTTACCACAATTAAAAAAGATTCAAAGTCAAGATTTAATAAAATCTTAGATCTGGAATGAGCATTGGAAGATCCTCAATAACCAACCTGCCACTTTACAGATATGAAATTGGCAGCATCTCTCAACTAGTCATTGACATAGAAAGACATGGATGCAGAAACCCCACCCAACCTTAGTCTATTACTCTCCCAATCAGAGAAAATGCATCTGTATGTATATATATATGAGAACATTTACAAGGAGCCTACCTGCAGCAGTCACAGAGGAACTGTGAGGGGATTCAAACGCCATGTTTTCCCTTATCCTGGGACTTGATACCATTCTTCTCATCAACTCTAGTATTTTCGAATTAAGATTCCAAACTATTTTTACAATTCCTCCTATTTCAACATGTTTATCTTGAGGACCCACAGCAAGTTTACCATTTAAGCAAATGAAGAGATTCAGTGAATCACTCAACATTAAACCTCAGTTTAAGAGAATGATAGAGGTTGGCTGGTTAGCTCAGTTGGTTAGAGCATGGTGCTGATAACACCACGATCCAGGCTTAGATTCCTATATGGGCCAGCCACCAAAAAAAGAGAAAAGAAAAAATAAACAGAAAGACAGAACATATCCTTCAATAAACTTATGTTACTGGATTGACAGCTATTACTGTACGTATAAAAACATACAATGTTGGCCCTTTAGTCCCTGCCCCCATCAGTGCTTATATTCCACCCATGATTTTAAAAAACATGTATTTAGTCATGAAAATTACTTTTTTCCGGCAGTTTGACTTACAAATTCAAGTATCAATTTGACAATAAAATTTGCTTGGAAAGGTGAAGGTAGAAAAGTGGCAGGAATGTGTGTAAGACAGGAAAGGAAATTCCACATGCTGTTTGAAATCAAGTTCCCTTAGAGTTAACACACACCTCACAATACACTGTAAATTCATATGTAATTTTAAAAAACTCAGGAATACAGGTCATATACTACAGCTTTTTGGAAGCTAATCTCTGGGATTAAAAGCAGTTTCTCTGGTTTGAGTAGAATGTCAATAATCCATATTCCATACATTTCTTATCACTATAATTGATTCTATTCATGAGTCTTGGTTTTTCAACCTTAATTCCTTATGACATTGTAGAGTCCTAACTCCTTAAGACATTTTACCTTTGCTAAAGGGTTCAAAACTCCACTTAAAGTCACACCTAAGACCAGCAATAAACCTTCCAGTTTCTAAGTCTTTTTTGTGAAGACCTATCTGTTCAGAATTAACTTGTGACTTATATTCAAACAGGTCAGCCCTGACTTAAAAGTCCGCTTAACCCAACACAGAGCTGAAACCTATACAGCTACAATGAACAACATTTAAAAATAGAGACATCTGGAATAAATAGGTTTTCATGGATGAGCCTGAGCATACTGTCACCACTTGTACCACTGTTTCTATGGGGAAAATGTGGTACAGCAAAGAAACCCAGCGGGACCTGGACCATTTTCCCATCCCCACAATAACCAAAGAAAGGGAGATGAGGATCAGAGTAAGCTGTGTTTTTTTTTCCATCAGGATAAACATGTCTGAAGACTGGAGGGAGGCAAAATAACTGCACGTTCGCCAAGCTGGTAAAGTATGTAATTCTTTTACAGGTATAGCACGTGGAATAGTAAAAAAAAAGAATATCTGCCACGTAAGTTCCCTGACTAGGCTGTCAGTGGCAGTCACTGAGGACTAGGACCACTGACTTCAGAGTACAGTAGGTAGCCTGTAGCAATCAGTTAAGTCCACTCCTATTCTTTACTTCTAAAAACTTACAGTGTGCCATCAAGCACTGCGCTCAGCAAGAATGTGCAAAGTTTGACAATCAGACTTGAAAAAAGCATGCATAGAAGCTGTATCAAGGACTGCTCATCCCCACACCAAACATCTTTAATTAAAGACTAGCCAGTTCCCCTTTAAGCCAAAACAAGAATAAAAACTAAAAGTCATGGTGTCTTAGAATTAATTGTGGTAACACTGATAAGGATTTCAACCACAAAAGCAAAATTAAGCTACTAGACTCTTCAAGGGCACCTAATTCTACGCACGCAAGTCTCTACCAGACTAAGAGCACATCTGCCTTGGGCCCAACAAGAGCCAAAACTCCATAGGAGGAAGGGAAACAGCAAGGAGTTCCTGATGATAAGGAAATTAATTTGTTCATCCAACAAGTATTTATTAAACACCCCACCACAGAACCCTGAGAGATTTAACAGACTGATTAATTACTAACTCACCATTCTCATGACTCCCAATAATAATCCATAATTTACACAATCACTTTATTTTTAAAAATCATTTTATTAAATGTCATAAAAACATCTCAAAATTCTATGAGCATACTCTGGGAAAGATCACTTAAAACCTCTGATTACTTCCAAAGAAAAAATGAAATAAAAGTGAGGAAAAGAGAACAATATATTCTTTTGTTTTCTGACTATGGCTTCTGGAAAGGCTCAGGATGCCTCTGCTCTATGGTCTTTTTTTCTATACTTCCCTTTTAACCTCATGATGTTACACCAACATGCCAATCACACAATTGTTAATGTGAGGCAATATTTCTGCTACTGTGGCTCTGCTCCTCTTTGCTACCTCCCTAGCCATGGATCTTTCCCCTTTCCTCAGAGGTGCTGGGGACATCACTATTCTAAATTATAAAATGCATACAAATGGGTCTGAAAGGCCAGTCATCAAGCTGTGAATAGTGGTTACCCCAAGGCTGGAAGAAATATGGGAATAGCAGAAACAGAGGTAAAGGGGACTTTCATTTTCTTTCTAACTCATAAACCTCGTGATCATTTGAATTTTTTCAGCATAAATACAAATCATGTATTATTGGTATAATAGTTGAACAATATAAAATGTTAAGAAAAACAAGAATTAAAAAATAAATGTTTATTTCAAAATTCTAAACATCAAAAGTAGAAAATAAAAGTTCCTCATCTAAACACACTTCTCAAAAGTAACTTGTTATTACTAAACTGTTCTCTATAAAGGCTGTCTGAATCTTCACTCCCATGCAGGAGAATACCTCTCTTCTCATAGTCACAATCCTAGATATTTTTACTCATTAATCTTCCCAATCTGAGAGGCATTAAACAGAAAGATATATCATTTGTTATTTTGCTTTGCATCTTTGATTACTTGTGAGGTTGGCCACATTTTAAGATGTTTATTAACCACTTATTTTCTTTAATGAACTGCCTGTTTTTCACTTTTCTATTAGACTGTTCCTTTCATAATTTGTTTTATAAAAGAGCTTTTTTCAAGGGCCAGGCCGTGGTTCACTTGGGAACACCAAGGCCACAGGTTCGGATCCCTATATAGGGATGGCCAGTTTGCTCACTTGGGAGCTAGTGGTGCTGACAACACCAAGTCAAGGGTTAAGATCCTCTTACTGATCATTTTTTAAAAAAAAATAAAAGAGCTTTTTTCATATTAGGAATTAGCCCTTTTTATTGCAATTATTTTCCATTAGGATTTTTTTTTTAATGGCATGAAGTTTTCTGTTTGCCATATAGAAAATTTCAATTTTGATATATCAAATTTATAAATCCTTTCCTTACAGCTCTGGTTGCATCTTGCTTCAAAAGATCTTCACTGTTCTACAGTTATAAAAATATTCACCCAAGTTTTCTTGTGGAGATTTCTTTTGTTGTTGTTTTAACAAATGAGTTTTCCCAACATGATTTATAGAATAATCTATCCTTAACCTATCACTGTAAATGTGTTTACATTTTGTTCATATGCTAAATTCTTATCTAAATATAGGTCTACTTCTACAGTCCATTCAGTTCAATAGGGTAGAACTAGTTTTGAGACCCAAAAGGTTTAGAGAAAGTTAATGATTTCACTAGGACTTGAAAAACTTATTTCAAAATCTTATTTTAGAAAGATTCATTTAAGTACCCCCCCCCCCAAAATCAGGCTGTTAATTATAACAACTCAACACTCTTGATTAGGTTATACAATAAGAGAGCTGACATTTTAACCCAGTGGTGATTTGTTACCATTTCCACTTCTGTTCTTCTTCTTTCTTCGGCTTCTTTTTCTTGTTATCTGGCTCAGGAACTTTTTTATCTTTATCTTTATTCTTGGGTTTTTTCAATTTACCATCCTACGAAGAAACATGGTGAGAAAGCACTTGAATAAGGATAGATCACACTTCTGGAGGTAGTTTTGGGGAGCCATTAGGAAGAAAAACTGTAATCATAGACTATTAGAACTGGAGAGGATCTTAGCTCCAATCCTCTCATTTGACAGACACATAAAAAAATTGCTGGTACTTTCCCAAAACTCCCCAACAAATGATTGCTCGAGGACGTAGTTAAAAAAACACTCATTCTATAAAGGAAGAGCCTAGAAAACTACATATTTTTTTAACCTCAGGTGAGGTTAGGAAAACATTGCTATAAAGAGCAATCCCAGTGTTATTTCCCTCACTTATTTTAAAATCTACTCATCTTTAAACCTCTTCTAATACAATCAAATAATGGGTATAGGAGGCTTTGCATTAGATATTTAGTATTCAATTTGAAAGGAGATTCCTGATTTAGTGGAAAATATTTTCTATCACTGCTGCTTGTATGTACAGTCATGAAGTAGTAAGCAAGTATTTGGGGGGGCCTAAAATGATTACCAAAGTCTACAGTGTTATTTTTTTATGGCTCGTCTTTGAACTGTCAAAGCAGATGAGCTACACAATAAAAGACCATCTAACCTAAAGAAGTGCAATTCACCCTTGCAGGGGGATAAATCTCAAAACATATATACACTCAGACAAAAATGTGACATTTAACAGGTGGAGGTCCCATTTAACAGAATCTAAACTCTTTTGAAGAAGATTTTCCTTTGTCCTACCTATTCAACATTTAAGTTATGTCTTTATTCAATAAGTTTTATATTTCATTTTATAGCAATGAAATGTGGTTTTGAACCATCTTAAAATCAATTACAAAATGGCAGAGCTGGAAAGAACTGTATAGACAGTTTAGTTTAACCTCTTCCAGTTACAATCAAGGAAACTTTGAAAAACAGGTTTTGTCACTTGATCAAGGTCATATAGGTGTTATTGACCATGATGAGAACCTAACTTTATGAGGAAAATAACAGAATGTGACTCATGGGAATGACTGGAATAGATAAACATTCTAGGATGACATGATAGGATGGCAATCAAGACAGAAATAAACTCAAAGTCTATAAGCAAATGACCTTTAGGGTCAGAGGAAGGGCAAAGCCTAAGTACCATACATTTTAAAACAGGCATGAGGAATATAAAAAACATTTATGTTTGGGAGGAGAAGGTACTAGAGGATCACATTAATTCAGATAATGTTTACTATTTAGGCTGAAACATACAAGAAAGTGAAACGTTTTTTCAGTTCAGACATTCTCTGAACAGCTTCTGAACAGGCATGCAGAAAGTCCAATCAGGAAACTACTGGCTATATTGTATGTTTTAAAGCCTCAAATTGGGCTAATCAGTCACTGAGAGACCTCAGAACAATTCCCAGAAACAAAAATAACCATAGCTGGAGAGTGAGGTTTAATGACAGATTTTGCCATCTGGGGTCCCTGCCACAATAACACTGTGTATTAATTCACAGTTTTTCAGCCTGCATTTTTCCCCCTATAGGGGGAGGGCAGTTAAACAGGAGAATAAAAAATAAAGTCAACTGTTCTTTTTTTTTTTTGGTATAACAAATTCAGAGAAACAGTATTATTTTACATAAAAACAGAGAGTTCAAGCTTTACATTTATTTTTTGACTAGTCTGTACTGTTTATCTACATGAAAGTGAAGTGACTGGCTACCATAACCACTACTCAACATTTCACTCTCAATTCCTTGAGTTGGCTCTCATTAACTTGAACTTCTGCCAACAATAGACTAGTTGTCAGAAAAACTAAAATATTCTAAATTTAGGATCTGGTCATCTCTCTGTGGTTCACCTAACTCATTAACATTCTTAATATGATTTCATTAAAGATCTTTCTTCTTCCTCCTTGTGGAGTTAAAGGATCAGTAAAGTCCCATAGGAGGCAAGATAACATGGTATTTAGTGTGCTGGCTCTACAATCAGATTGCATGGGATCAAATTCTGGCTTTACCACTTAGTAGCTGTGTGACCTCAAACAAATGATTCAATCTCTCTACACCTCTATTTCTGTATCTGTAAAATGGAGATAATAGTAGGGATATGTCTCTCTTAAAGAGTTGTTGTAAGAATGAAATGAAATGATACACACACACACACACACACACACACACACACACAGCATGTAGAATAGTGCCTGGTACATAATAAGCATCTATTTTACACTTAACTATGATTATTAATATTATTCTTACTACTACTATGGTAGATTACATTCTTAAGACTCACTGCACCCTTACTATCACAATCTTTTCTACTGGTACTTCGAGGTATCCACTGTACACTTGTATACCCATTTAGCCCTACAATAATGGCTAACCTCAAATGAAGCATAAGAGCTAAGAACGTACTCAACCCCTTCTCTTAGAAAAGTGCAAGTTTAAGACACCTGTGAATTTCTGCCATCTTTTCTTGAATTACTTGCTAACAACTTTTTAGTGCAAGACATTGAAAGTGTCAAAAGGAGGAACCATAGTACTGTATTTTAAAATCTACCACAAGCATCAAATAGAACACCTAGAAAAATACTTAAATTGAACTGAGATTTGAAAGAAGAAAGAAGGGAAGAAGAGCATGTGTGTTCCAGACTGAGGGAACAGCATGTGCTACATAAAGCTCTAAAACACAAAAGAATTTGGTATGGAAAAGAAACAAAGGAGGCCAGTGCGGCTAAAACAAGGTGAGCTACAGAAGAGACACAAGATGAAGGGGCCAGATCAGGAGGAGTTAGGGTAAAGAGCTTGGGTTTCATCCTCCGTCCAAGGGGCACCCTTTAAAGGACTTTAAACAGGGAATGGTGACCCAAAATGAGTGACGAGCGTGTTTTTGTTAATAAGACCACTAAAACAATTCTTAGGGAAAATTCTTCAGGGTTATAAGCCAAAATGTGGTTTCTTGTTAACACTTCCCCTGTATATATGAAGACAGCATAGTTTCTCTAAGAACGTCAGTTGGCAGCATAACTAAGGGTAGACACCCAGGAAGGGTAAGAGAGTAGAATCACTGCTTGTTGTGGTTAAGACACTTTGGAGGCTCTAAGAGATCTTAAAATAGTGCCACAGCCACTACTTGTGTGCAATTTTTTTTCTAATTTTACTACAACAAACCAATAAATTCTTAAAACTCATTTACCTTTAAAAGTTGTTTTATGGAAAACTCCCACTTCTAAACTCAAGCCCCAAAGGGCTTAAGTCTTTTTACTAACCTCCTCCTCTTCTAGTTTTCGTTTCTTTTCCTTCTTGATATCTTCTGTTTTAATTTTCTTAGGTTTATAATCAGCACTAGAAAAAAGGAACAAGAATATGCAGTTAATATAATTGACTCAGGAGTTCTCACCCGTAGAATTAGGATCTCCAAACTCTTGGAAGCCTCAATAGCAGGTATGGCTGCTGTTATTCTTAGGTCAAGAGTAACAGAAGTGGAGAAAGTAAAGGAGGCCAGACCAAGGACCGATAGTTATGACCCTATATAGAACAAAACAAACAACTTATACTACATGCAGGCCTGAAAGTGAAGTGGAATAGAGGGATACACACAGAAATAGACACCATTATAAGATGAAAGTCTGAGAACCAAATGTATAGCACAATGGCTATCACATAGCAGTAACTCACTGAAAGAGGAGGAAAGAAATACTGTATTAAATGAATATAAATATGAGTTCACTATTTCCCTTCTCCCTTTCCACCCACTTTCTACCATAAATCCATTGTGGATTCCTGGAACATAATATATACAAAACTGAAAATAACAAATAGAATTTAATCTCACTAATTATCTGGGAAAGGGGTACATGTAAGCCTCAAATAACTGTTTTTAAGTAAGAGCAGTTTTATTATTTCTATATACTGAAACTTCACTTAGAATGTATTGATAGGCACAGATCCTAGGAGAAACTGCTTTAACTTACCTGTGGTAGGTGATGATAAACTTAAAGTAACTTAAATAATTTAACTATTTTTCATGAACTCTGCAATACTTAAAATTTCTACAATAAATATGCATTGACTTTTTAATAAGAAAAAATCTTAAATTTATATATTCTCCACGAAAGCCTCAGGTACACTTCTTATTTGCTTAGCAAAGCCCACTTCTCATAATTTAAAGAGAAATCAGTCACCCAGTCCATTAATCACAAATTACAAATGAATAAAAGCCCACAATGCAGTTTCTATGTATATTTTAGAAACATACATTTATTCTTTAAATAACTTTCTTTAGTTTTCAAAAGTCAAAATATTAAGAAATACTCACTCATCCTCATCTCGAGGTCGCTTTAATGGCTTTATATCCTCTTTAGGAGGAACAAAATAGCCATCATCTTCAGGTTCATCTTTAATTCGTGGTGGACTAGAGAGAAAAAAATTGCTAGTCACTGAGTTAGAACATCTACATTATACACATAATACAAAGTAGGGATACATCACCTTACTGAAAAGAAGCTAATACAAGGATAACAGTGTATACATTACAAAGATTTTCCATGAGCACTTCTTCCCACTTAATTCTCACTACAACCCTATGAAGTAGTATTGTTTTTATTTTATAGACGAACAAGAAATATAAGGATTTGGGATCAGGACCCCTTATGGCAAGTCAGTATTCTTTTCCACTATATGAGCTACTTTTGCCAGCACAACCCAGACACCCACAGGAATAAACCTAAATTGTTTTCTTGCCTTGCATGAGAGATCTACTGTATATCTGACCTCACAAACGATCTAAACTGGTCTTTCTAGTTCTCCAAAAGCTAAAATATAACTTTTACAAGGAACAGGATAAAAATTTATCTCCCAAACGTGGTCCCTTAAAATTCTAAAAATCTGGCAATAATGTACATGTATATCCAGTTACCTGGAAAAACAACCAAGCCGACAAAGTAACAACAAAAAAAGAGCATGTGCTAAAACAAGAGACCCAAAACAAACTTAAGTCATTCGAAGCCAAATCAATTCATTGTTCAACTTCCGCCTTAAGTTTACTTAGTTTATACACAGAAGAGTGCCTCACCACTATTTTTGTTAAGATTTTGCCTTTTGAATATAAAGACGATCCTGTTAAACAACTACCTTGAACTAAAAAGGAGAAGGAACAAGTAAAAACAAAAAACCATAGGTACCAGCAATCACCAACAGCCTTGGGATGTTTTCTGGCCTGGAACATCTCTTTAGAGCCTCACTACCCTAACTCAGTTCAGGGAAGCCACCATCTGTGAAGTGGTCCAAGGATATAAGCATCCAGACTCAGCTGCAAAGTATATTCACAGAGTTTCAAGAGAAGAAAATGCAGCTCCCTCCAAAAGCATACTGGATCCCCTTGATTGCAAAAGAATTTCAATGTTTAAAGAGATTAGCTCTCCTTATTTAAGCATGCTCCCCAAATGCCAACTTCTACAGCTGCTCCTCTTTTTCCCCAATTACCTAGCCCCAAGGGTCCAGAAGGAAAGAAATTTAACCAACTAGTTAAGTAAATGCTAGATCCTAGGATTGTCACGGGTGAAGTTAAAAACATATGGAAAGGGTTATTACCAGGCCTGAAGGAAGGAGTTCTAAAACAATTTACCAGAAAATTGTGTTCCAGTGAAGCATCTGAATTCTCTACAAAGACATACACACGAGCTAGCAAGCCATCCAGCAAAATGAACATAGAGACAACTACCTGAAGGGTGTGTTCCTAACAACCCAAAAAAGTCTGAAGATGAACCCATGACTATATGCCAAGTCCAGAGTCTATTCATATCTTAGTATTAGTTTAGTAAAAGTCCTAGGTGGTCTTTTGGCAGAGATTAGCCATCCTGTGCCCTCAGTCACTTTATCTAAGAAATCAGAATTCCTATGGCAGCTTGCAGCCCTAAAGCTTTCTGAATTTTATTATTCTGCATTCCTAGAACAGTTATAAAACATGCCTGAAGAGGGCACTTCCCTCTCCTTACCTAAAGGACCCAGAGTACATGGCACAATTTTCAAAACTTTTATCAAATGAAACTTAAAGTTCAAAGTTTCAAGGAGGCAAAACTCTCAAAACACTTTGTCCTAGTCCACAATGCAAACCCTTCCAACAACTCCTAATAAATCCATCTGTCATTCAGTGAAGTGAGAATATATGATCATAAACGTGTAGTTTTTTGAAACTAGAGGAGACCTTCAGGATTATTTTAGGAAGCTGAGGCAGATGAGGAAAACAAAATCATAATGGCGAAAACCGTACAGGAAAAGTAACCTCTAGATTGCCTGCATTTTCCTCTCCTTCTAGAAAAGAGATAACATATTTCTACCTACATTTAGACCCATCCCTAAAATGAAGGTCAAGTAAGCATCTATATGTGATCCTCACAATATTATTAAGGAAGAATTCAGAGTAGGTGATTTTTAGGAAACTTCATAATAACTACCGACTGAGTGTAGAGTTTCTTTTTAGAGTGATAAAAATGTTCTGGAATTAAGATAGTGAAGAGGTTGCACAACCTTGTGAATATACTAAAAACCAATAAGCCATACAGTTTAAAAAGACATATTTCATGGTATGCAAATTATATCTAAAATTTTTAAAATCTCTTCCTGTCAATTCTCTACTCAAAATAACCTTTTGGAAAATATGTTGGTCAGTCTCACTAAACAGCACTATAGAAACAGCACTATAGAGGCTTAGACCAAGTCCTCAAACTGCTGGCTTCCTGAGAACCATCAAGGTATCCAGGTCAGTGTGTTTTGGGTAAGCTCAGACAACACTACAACATGAGCAACTGGCCTGTTAGGCACTGAGAGAAAGGGAAGCCAGTGCAGCAGAGGCTTACCTAGAGAAGCCATTTTCCTTCTCTTTCTTTATCTTTGCATCCCCAGAAGCTCTAATCTGAAAGATAAACAATGATAACTGATTAGTATACTGAAAGAACTTTGAAAAAAACTCTCTTTTATTTGAGAATATGAATCAACTCTTGGGGCAGGGTATTTTCATCCCAGGCTGGCTCTTGTTAGAAAAACCAAACAGGTGAGTTAAAGGTCTTTTCCAAGACTTGTTTTTTACCATTCTTCTGGGTGAAACTGTCCAACTGATTAAGAAAGGTTTTCCTTCAAAATGACGGCTTTTAACCTTTAAATCATAGCACGTCCCCTTTCCGCAATAAATATGTTCCATTACTCAAAGATTTGCCATTGGCAGTGCAAAAAGGAAACAAAACCCAAAACCAAACAAAAAACAAACCAAAAAGGAATAGTCTACTATTTCTTGATTTCAGTGAAGTATACTCGCTTTCCCCCTCTTCTCCTTCAACTTCCCACTTTCTAAACTTGTCAGAAACTCTAGGTCTTTCAAAAATCTTTATATGTACACACAAGAGGACAACACACACAAACAGCTCTCTCTCTGAAGGATAAAAACATAATTGATACAGGGGCTGCCTCTGGGAAGGGAAAGGTGGGGGACAGTGAGTCAGGAGTGAAAGAAAGACGTCTTCTTTGCCATATTCCCTATTTCACAGTGTCTAAATTTACCAAGTACCAACATTACTTTTTCAAAAACTAAAATAAAAAGAATCTTTTGTAAAGTAATTACAATTTGTAATGATGAACATGCTAATAATATTGACTTTGATCATCACATACTATATGCAAATAAGGATAGTCAACTCTGTGTCCCACAAATGTGTAAATAAAAATAAATTAAAAAAAAATATTTTTGAAAAAGTCTACACATAGTACTATTCACTCCCAGCCAGATGAGCCTAGCCATTTTGAGAAAGCTTGCACTGGTTATGCTGGAACCAAACACCACAAAGGAACTGGAGTTCCGGTCAAGATGGAATAGACGGTCCCCAGTGTCACTCTCTCCCACAAATCAACCAATTTACAACTATAAAAATGTAACAAGAGCCAAGCTGGGGCCACTGGAGCTCAGGGGAAGAAGAGGAAAGACCTATGGAGTTCATGAAGGGGGAGAAGCCACGATGAGAGAAAGAAAAAACTGCTCAGAGCGTTTGGGAACACAGCCGCTTTAAGGCTGAAACTGCTGAGCGCATGGAGCAGGAGCTGGCAGAAGCACAGCTGTGCCCATCAGATGGAGTTGCTTGGAGGCAGCAGGGGAGAAGAGGGCCTTGCTGGCCCCCAGGACAGCAAGACCACTAATAGGGTTACCGTGGACTCACACAGGAGCGAGGAGCCAGAACAGCTGAAAAAGGGAAGCCATTCAGAGGGTACTGAGTATCGCAGGGCCCATCCAGGGGAAATGTTTGGAGCACAGGTGGTGGGGGCCCACCAGGAGAACACTGGAATACAGCAAGGACAGCCAACCTGCCCCCCAATCAGTGCAGGACCACTCAGAGGAGAATGGTTGGGAATGCAGAATTGCATGGGGTACAGTTTGATGAAAAGATTCAGGCCCAGATCAGAGTTTCTCCACAACCTAGGTGCACCCAGTCACTAGAGAGCCGGAAGTACCTATAAGGTCAACCATTAAACCCTGAGCTGCACAAAAAGTCTTCCCTAGGGACACAGCAGCAAAGCAGCAATTTACCTCAACAATACAGCTCAAGTACAGGTTCCCACAGGAAGCTCCCCCGTTTTAGAAGTAAGCAAAGGACAGAAAATTAGTTCTGGCCCAGGCACACCACCAATGCCTCAGGGCCACCAGGGGATCTGAGGCCTGAAGCTGGGGACTGGACCCCCAACTCCCACAACCATGCACACCACCAGTGCCTTGGGGCCCCACCTGGGAGCCGGAGATATGGAGCCAGGGGACTGGTGGTATGCCCACAACCAGGCATACCACCAGCTCCAAGGAGCATGCCAAAAATATCACCTCCGTGTGGGTGGACCACCACAGCCACCACAGTAACAATGGCTGCAGCAAAAGTGCTAGACATCACAACCACCATGCAGGTGGTCCACCAGCCACTGGAGTGCATTGACAGAAGGAGAATCACCAGCAGAGATCAAAGAAAAGAACAGAATGTCTCTCTCCACAAAGCACATCCCAGAGTGAAAGAAGCATCTGCTCTATGATAATACTGGGGGACCTGAACACACCTTTCAGCATTGGACAGACCATTTAGGCAACAAATCAGCAGGGTAACCATTACTCCTTCAGAGGGGAGAAAAGAAATCTAGGGTTATCGGTGGTGGAGGGAGAGCGGGATAGGGAAAGATTGGACAAGGGGCATAAAGAATAAGTACAATCTGTAACAATATACATACTAGTAATATTGATTTGACCAACATATGCCAACACTGAATCCCAAAAACATGTATAATCAATTATGATTCAATAAATAAATAAATAATAAAATAAAATAGGGGGAAAAAAAAAACACAAAAGGATACCAGCATCACCAAATTTTCACTCAGGAAGAACTTTAAATGTTTAAATCAAGAAGAACATTAGGCCCAACAAGGCATTAGGCCTTTTCCCCAAAACAAAATTAATTTTCCCTAATTAAGAAAATCAACATTTCTAGAAACCCTACATCTTCAATTCATCCATTGGCAATATAAAGTAAGATTATAATATGGATAGAGATGTTACTGTGAAAAACATGGTAGTAAAGGGCTTAGTTTTCATGGTTTAAGACTAAGCCTGTTTCTAAAGTCTCCTGACAGAGACCTTGCCACTCCAAAGCCAAGGGAATCTTACTATGCAGTGAAGGTTCTTTCATTACCGGCCTTTAAATGGTAAACAAAATACAAGTACATCCTATATCCCTCCCTCCCCCACTAGAAAGTTCTGTACCTTTTCCTCCTTTCGTTTTTCCTTGTCTCTGTCTTTGTGTTTGTCTTTATGCTTTTCTGAACTTCCATCTTTGTGTTTGGTTTTCTCCTTCTCTTTGTGTTTCTTTTCAGAATCTTTATGTTCACTGTGAAAAACAAGACACAAAGGGTTATTAGCCCAGAAGGGACCACAAGGGTTCATTTCACAAGATCAATGCACAAGATACCCTAAGATAACATGAACCATGGAAACTTAGATTGTCTTAAATACTCCTGACAGCCAAGTAGAGGCTCTTAGCTACTTCAAACTTTATCTTGTTTGATGTTTTTGTTTTTATTTTTGCAAAGGATCAAAGGAACCAAACAGAGAAACATAGTCATTCTAAACATACCAGGACATTTTTAAAAAGTGACTAAGAATATACAGCAAGCCCAGTATATTTGTACAACATTCTGCCATCAAAAAAACTATAATAAAAACTCCAACTTCGGCATTCCTATCTGATGTAAGGGAGTTAAAACCAGCTTACCAAAAATGCAATTTGTTACTTGAGACATATCACGTACATATATATGATGTGCCAGGGCTTTGTAGAGTGAGCAGCTCAACACAGTGGATGTCTCCCTTTTAACTATTACTAGGAAAAGCTAGTCACATCTAAATGGGGCTTATAAATCCTGTTTGGTCCTTCCCTCACAATAAGAAAGACCCAAATAAAAGCAAGGGCATGTTCTGTGCTAAATGGTAAAAAGTCTTTCTTTTAAAGGGGGTGTGTGGTTGTACTAGTAGCACTATAAAAAGGCACTGCTCTTTTGGAAAGCAAAATATGACATTACAAGGCAAGAGCCATTAAAATGTTCATACCCTCTTATCCCGGGATCTAACTCCTGGAAATTTCTCTTAGGGAAATAACATTGCATATAAATATGTTCATTTTGGTGTTTCCCATAATAGCAAAAGACAGAAACAGAAAAATCAAGAAACTGGATGTAACCTAAATGATTAATAAGAGAGGAAAATGTGATACATAAAATTATGTAACATTATGCTATAATTTGTGAGTACCACAAATATACATGGAAAATGTGCCACGGATGGAAAAAAGTATATAAAATGACTGCAACTACATAAAAACATACACACGAACAAAGACTAAAGTAGAGAGGCAAGAAGTAAAAGTCACAAGCTGTAGCTTTAAGGTGGCAGAACACTGTGGATGACTTTTCTTCAGGCGTGCACTGAGGCAGGCAGTTAAGGAGCTTTGTTACTGCACTTACCAACATATTCCACCAGTTAACAAAAGGGAGCTCAAACTCAAGGGCTCTGAATTGGGGGTGGGGGTGGGAGGGGTCCATCCAAAATGCAGGACAGCTGAAAGAAACCCCAGCTGATAGGAACAGTCAGGCCCTATAGGCAGCACTGGCTCTTGCCTTTCCCACCATGTACTGTATTTCTCATCTGTCATACTTAACACCTTCAGCACAGGAAAAATAGACTTTACCAGCAGTGAGCTCATTTGGCTATGTTCATCCCATGAAGTTTGTTCTAAAGGGATACTTGGCCACACAGAAGACCAAAAAGGGAAAAACAAACGATGGTAATTAGTTTTTTTTAAAAAAAAAGGAAAGAAAGAAAAGAAAAGAAAAGAAAAGGCTCTCGATTGCATTAACACTCTACCAATTTCACTCTCATTAATTTCACCAGGTGTAGAATAAATGGCAAAATAGCACATGATTTTGAAATCACCCCCAAAATGTCTGAGCTTAGTATTCCATTATGAAAGCACTGTAATTTTGTTGGTTTTTTTTTTTAAACATCAACTACAAGAGGAATTAATAGTCATCTATACAAGTTTCTGCCTAAAAGCAAAAAACCTGAGAACAACTGCATCCGTAATATTGATGGATAAATATACTACCCACCCCCTGCCACCACCTAAGTATGGGGGGAAAAAAAAGAAAACTCTACTCTCTAAGCAAGCATCATACTGTTTTCACATACATTATTTCATTCAATCCTTGTAACATTGTGAGGTTGGTTATATTAACCCCTTATACTGATTTACAAACAGAGGATAGAGTGGTTATAAGACTTACTCAAAGTTACAAAGTTAGAGAGAAGCAAAATTGGGATTTAAACTTGGAGTATTTCCATCTCCAAGTTCAGAACAACTTCTACTACACTGATACCATTATATTTTCACTAAATTGATGCCAACTACTTGAGGTGGACTGGTATTAGAGACAAATGCATGGCGACTGAGATCTGATACATTAAGGTCATAATTTTACCATCAAGTAGATACCTTCTAGAACAAAGACCCTGGGTTCCTAAAAGGATAAAACCATTGGGATTGCTTCTCGTTCTGTCTTCCCCTGAAACTACAAATAGTTGATTCAGGGATCTACATTCAGGAATGTCCCATCTTCCTGTATGTTCCACCTTCCCCTCCTCCCCTGTCTTTCTCTCTCTCCTTTAAATGATGACCGGTAAGGGGATCTTAACCCTTGACTTGGTGTTATCAGCACCACACTCTCCCGAGTGAGCCACAGGCTGGCCCGTCCCTTGTCTTTCTCAGTAAAAGCAATTCTCATGAAATTCAATGAAAGCAAACTAGTCTGTTTCACTAGAGAACTGGCTTTCTGGCCTTCTGGCAATCACAGCATGGGCACCTATATAAGTATACACAAGAGCCCTCCGATTTTCAGCTTTGTTGTTCATTATCACACCAAACAGAGATCACGGAAAAGGAATCAACAAATGACAAGGCAATAGACAGTACCCAGACCACTTCAGGAAAGCCAAAAAAGTCAATGCCTGCTAACCAGAGGGAAGTCTATGTAGGAAATTCAAAGTTTCTGCTAGAGTACTTAGCCCCCTTTGTATGTGACAATTAATCACAAAGACCAGAATGGGATGAAACTATCATCCTAACTTTTATCCAAAGAAAACAGACTCTCCTCTACTCCCAACTATTTAGATATAAGATAGCAGGTTTGGATTTTTATACTATCTGAGCTCAAATGACTCAGGGTTAAGGAAAGCTTGTAGTATAAGATATTGTACTGTTGATGACTATTAGAAATGTGGGTTTATGGAGCCCTAAGGCTCTTATCACTTCTACTTGTCAAATGCTTTTCCTGGCCCTGCCTCCAGTAAAAGCAGAGCAGTCAGGAGCCTAACCCCTCATCCATAACCCCTGCACTGGCAGGAGGCCTGGCAAATAGAAAGCCCTGCTGCCAGTCTTTCATATCTACCTGAAGTAAGTAGGAAAGGCACTGGGGGACAAAGTCCTGTGATACAGAAGCGTGTCTAAGGTTGTGCCATGAAAGTAAGAAGCAGGGTTTGGTGACTGGTAGAAAAGGAACTGATCAGGCTGACTCATCATTCAGGAATTTCTAACATGTATGCCTTTTTCCAAAATGCTTAAGACTAGTTTGATTTTCATGGTGGCTTAAAGAGCTACAATTTTCACACTGGTAGTCAGATAATGGAAATACTGACCAGTACAGAAGAGATGTTCACATGTTGACTGCCTGTTTTAAGAGATGTTACCCTTGTCTTTATACTGATCCTGCTACTTTACCATACACAATATGTAAAGGTCACAAAAAGGCTACAGCTGATTGAATATTGAAGAAACTTCAGTAGCTCTCTCTCCCTCCATTTTCTCTGCTTCCATCATCTTGCAATGTGAGACCCCTGGGTCGCTGTCACCCTCACCAGATGGCCTTTGGACTTCCCAGTCTCAGAAACTTTCATCATACTGATATTTAGAGAGCTTAAAGTGTCGACTTCTGGTCAAGATGGCGGAATAGACGGTCCCTAGCGCACTCTCTCCCACAAATCAACCAATTTAAACTATAAAAACATAACATCAAGTGCATATGGAACGGGGAGACATCCAGCGGGGGAGGCAGAAGCTCCGCGGAGACCACATGCCCTGCGGGGCCGCCGCAGATAGGCTTCACTGCCGCCACCCAGGTCCATTCCCAGCCCAGCCCAGTGTGCACAGAGTGGGGAGACGTCTGGCAAGGGACACGGAGGCTCCGCAGAAACCACACACCCTGTGGGGCCGCCACTGTGTGATCCAGCAGGTAGGCTTCACCACAGGCACCCGGCTCCATTCCCAGCCCGGCCTTGTGCACTCGGAGAAGGGAGATGTCCGGCAGGGGAGGTGGGAACTCCATGGGGACCACACTGCTGCCGCGAGATCCAGCAGCCTGGCCCAATGCGTACGGAGCACAGAGACGTCCAGCAAGGGAGATAGAAGCTCTGTAGAGTCCACATACCCTGTGGGGGGGCCGCCGCTGCGGGATCCAGCAGCAGGTAGGCTTCACCACTGCCACCCGGCTCCATCCCAAGCCCGGCCTAGCATGCACAGCAGAGAGACAACCTGCAGGGGAAGGGGAAGTTCTGCAGAGACCACACATTTTGCGGTGCCTCGGCACATCCCAGCAGCCCAGGCCAGAGCACATGGAACAGGGAGAAGTCCAGCACGGGAGGTGGAAGCTCAGCAGAGACCACACCCCCTGCAGTACTGCCCCGTGATCCAGCAGCCCGGCAGAGTCCAAGCTGAACAGAGAGGTGGCTCCCTGGAGAGGCCCAAGACCCGAGGCAACCACACACGCAAGGCACTAGTGGCCAACTGAGCAGTCACTGAGGTAGCCATACCAAATTGGCAACCACAGCAACATCTTAGTCAGTGAATAGTGTCAAACCTGTGGACTGTGAAACCCCCTGCCACAATGAATAAACATCAAAAAAAAGATACCAGAAATATGAAAAATCAAGAAAGTACACCACCAAAGGATAATAACTCTCAAGCTCTAGATCCTATAGAACAAGAAGCCCTTGAAATGACTGACAAGGAATTTCGAGTGATAATTCTAAGGAAACTGAATGAGATACAAGAAAACTCAGCTAGACATCATGATGAAACGAGGAAAAGTATACAGGACCTGAAAGAGGAAATGTACAAGGAAATCAATGCCCTGAAAAAATATGTAGCCAAACTTGCCAAACTGAAGAAGTTATTCAGCGAACTAAAAAACACAATGGAGAGTTTAACCAGCAGGCTTGCGGAAGTTGAAGAGAGAACCTCTGAACTTGAAGATGGGCTGTTAAAAAAAACACAAGCAAAAAAAAAAAAAAAAAAAAAAAAGAAAGAAAGAAAAAAGAATCAAAGGCATTGAAGAAA
>NW_007732587.1:111204-111499 GCF_000696425.1 Galeopterus variegatus
AGAGTCTGCTGAACTGAAGAATTCATTCAGCGAAATAAAAAACACAATGGAGAGTTTAACCAGCAGGCTTGCGGAAGTTGAAGAGAGAACCTCTGACCTTGAAGATGGGCTGTTTGAAATAACACAAGCAGACAAAAAAGAAAAAAGAATCAAAGGCATTGAAGAAAATCTGAAACAGACAACAGACACCTTAAGCGCTCAAATATCTGAGTCATGGGTATTCCAGAAGGGGACGAAAAAGGAGATTGCATTCAAAACATATTCAACAAAATAGTGGCAGAAAACTTCCCAGGTA
>NW_007732587.1:113487-124171 GCF_000696425.1 Galeopterus variegatus
TTCTCACTTATTGGTGGGAGCTAAAAATAAATAAGTAAATTCACACACACACACACACAAAACGGGGGGGGGGGAGAAGACATAACAACTACAGTTCCTTGAAGTTGGTACGACAAGCAAACAGAAAGGACATTGTTGGGTGGGAGGGAGGAGAGGGAGGAAGGAGGGGGGTTTCGGTAATGGGCCACAATAATCAACCACATTGTATATCAACAAAATAAAATTTAAAAAAAAAAGAGAGAGAGCTTAAAGTTACTAGCCCAAGTTGCCAGTTATTAGCACAATGCCTTAAGCTCTTAGAGTACAAATGTTAACTGCCCACACTTCCCTCCCTCAAAACTAACAAACAACTGAAGCAGATTTATTTGCTTCAATTTAAATGAAAGGTGGGACTGACCAGTAAACCGATCAGTATTACATACATTAAATAGGATAAGATGTATTGGGAGCTTGACATTCAGGTATACATTAGTGGTTTTCACCTGGGGCAATGCTGTCCAGTTGTCGTAAGTGGGGGCAGTTTTCACAAATGGGGGTGCTGGTACTACTGTCATCTATGGGTAGAGGCCAGGAATGCTAATAAAATATCCTACAAATGCACAAGACAACCACCTACACTAAAAAAAAAAAAAGTATTCAGCCCAAAATAGAAATAGTACCAAGGTTGAGAAACCCAGGGTATAGATACATGAAAGCTTATAATCATTATGTCTAAGTCTGAGTCAAACAGCCACTCATTTAGGCACAGTAAATACTCTTTTTTAACAGTCTCTCCTGTTTTAAAATAACATACGGGAAAATTTAGTCATACCAAATTTGAACAATTTTATAGAATTGCCTCCATGGACACTCCTTTAATTGTGCAGCAACTCCCACCCATAAGTTTCACACTGCAGATTTAACTAGTTACTTAAAAGATGAAAGCATATTAATGAGGAAATAAAACCTACCACAGCACTTATCGCAAGGTGTTCTGTGACCATTTAATATGTTTCCTCCTTGAAAATGTGACTTTCTTAGGAACATAAACCATATCTTAGTTATCACAAGCTTACATGGTGGTGGGCAAATATAAATGATGAAGGGATAGGTGGATAGGTGGATAGAATGTGAATGAATAATGCTAGTTTAGTCTGAAAATAGATTTTTTTAAATAATCTGAATTTACTGATCATTTTTCTTCTTTAAAAGGTCATTAGTTCTGTACTATTTGCCAATGACAGTATTTTTGCTCTCATAGTTCAAGTTTTTAAATACATAAAATAAAGACAAGATTTTCAAAACTTAAAAAAAAAGAAAAGAAACTTCAGTAGGGCTAATAACACAAATAAAGTGGAAGAAAGGCTTAATAATACCAACCATATAGGAAGGATCCCAAGGATTAGATGAACATGTTTTAGGAATAAGTTTAGTCTGGGATACACTGAAGGCCAAAATATAGACAGCAGCATTCCTAGAACCTCTGTAATGGTCACACTTTTGGATAAAATATGGATTTACCCCACAGGCATGAGGAACTATCTCTGAAAGAGAAAACACCCAATTATTGGCTATACACAGATGCTGAGTACTTGGCTCAGGTCTTGTGTCTGTCTGCAGATAAGATTCCGCCACACCAGCACAGACTGGATAAGCAAAAGTCAAATGTTAAAGAGAACAAATGGGGCCGGCCACGTGGCACACTCAGGAGAGTGCAGCGCTTGGGTGCGCAGCGGCGCTCCCACCGCAGGTTCGGATCCTATATAGGGATGGCCAGTGCGCTCACTGGCTGAGCACGGTGCGAGCAACACCAAGCCAAGGGTTGCGATCCCCTTACCGGTCACAAAAAGTCAAAAAAAAAAAAGAGAACAAATGGAAAAGATCCAAAGCCACCTTTCTAGAGCATGTTCATACCTGTCTTATGCTTCAATTAGCTAAATTCCACAACAAAAAAACAGTAACCCACATTATTTTTAAATTGATGATGGTGGAACCTTTGGTCTGTGACACTCATTGGAGTTAAGCAGACAACAGAAAAGGTTGACCAGGATTTCTCTAAGGCACTTAGGCAGGAGGGTAAGAGAAAGGGCAGAAGTAGGGTGATGGCAGCAAAAAGCCAGGAGGGAAAAGTTATTGATTTCCCTTCTGCCCTGGAAAAATATTTGTTGTCTCTTTAGAAAAAACCAAAAAAACCTATGCCTGATATTCTGGAAAGCTAGAATGTTGTCTATGGGAAACCATTTAAATCTGTCCTCCATTACCAGTAAAAGTATTTAACAGATACTTGAATAGCAACCAAGCACCAGGTACTCACCTAAGCATACTTAATCCCTGTAACAAAACGCTGAGATAAGTACTGGAATCTCCATTTCATCAATGTGGAAACTTAGGCACAGAAACAACATTAAGTAACTCACCCAAGGAAACAAATCTAATGAGAGAGAATCAGGATTTAAACTCAGGCAGTCTGGAGGGAGGTCGGAGATAATTGTGGGGATAATTGGGTGGGGGACATGTAGTATAATCAACAATTTGTGGTAATGGGCATGTTGCCAGTATGGATCTGGCTATCACATCTTAGGCATGAGTGGTGACAATTTGCTTTGTACCCCATGAATATTCATAAACAATAAAACTAAATAAATAAATAAATAAACAAACAAACTCAGGCAGTCTGGCTCCAGAATCATGCACCTGACCACTCTGTTACTTCCCAAAGCAAAAAAAAAGAAGCACTGTTAGGGGTAGAAAGAGCCTCCTTATTTTCTGAGAACATTAGACACTAATGGCCCAGCTATTGCCTACTCCTCAAGGCAACAGACCCCTGCAGGTCATAGCCAACTGATCACAGGGGATTCCTGTGACGAGAGGGCTTCAAAAGCGTGGAAGGAGGGAAATCAACGGCAAACAGTTAAAGCTTAAATAATGTTTGTTAAATAAAAATTCCAGGTAACTTCAAAAATTGCCTCTGGGAAAAGAGTGCAGTAGCTAGATTCCAAAAGATTCTAAGAAATGAAGGTTTCTTAATGCCCATCAACATTATAGGTTACTAAACAAAATCATAAGGATTACAGTGTTTCATATTATAGAATTATTGAAAGTTTGGGTTGAATGGAATCTTAGAAATGATTTAATCCTTTGCTTGCAGGTCAGAGAGGATAAAGGGATGTGTCTAAAGATGCCAAACCAGTACGCTTTCTGAACTCCCATTCATCCCCCTAAGTTCCTTATCTCTATGAACAGCATAAACAGCCACCTAGTTGTCCACAAGATAGGAATTCTTTTTCTTAGGCTCCTCATGTTATTTGTGGCTAAGTCCTATATCCCCCTTTCTCAATCATTTCCAGTGATTTTTTGCTTAAGTCAGAATCATGTTCCAACTTCTTGAAAGAGCAATTAACAGTTTTGTCTCAAGTCACCTTTTTTGGGTTTTTCACCTCATTTTCTATTATCCCACACTGTGTAATCCAGGCATCCACCTAACAGGATTCCTCCCAGAACAAAGCATATACTACAATGCCTCCATGTTTTATGCTTCTCTCACTGTCTGGAATGCCTCTCCTTATAACCTTCACCTTCCCCTTGTCAAGATCTTAACCATCTTTCAATGGTTAGTTCAACCGCTGTCTCCACCATGAAATCTTAAAAACAATGTTATAGTTCACTATAATAAGGCTAGATATCATTGAAATATCAGGGCTCCACATTAGAAGTTATCTGGGCCGGCCCGTGGCTCACTCGGGAGAGTGCGTGCTGATAACACCAAGGCCACGGGTTCAGATCCTATATAGGGATGGCCGGTTAGCTCAATGGGTGAGCGTGGTGCTGACAACACCAAGCCAAGGGTTAAGATCCCCTTACCGGTCATCTTTAAAAAAAAAAAAAAAGAAGAAGAAGTTATCAATAACTACTGAATTAGATTCAACTACCAAAATCAACAGCTCCAATTTATCTGTATGATATTCTATTAGGCTTTGTAGTAATCATCACCATCATTAGCTCAAGTGTGTTACAATTTCCAATGAGCTATTATCTGCATAAACAAACTCAAAACCTTGACAAAGTTTCAACATTTGACCAAAATGGAAAATGAGACCTACAGAAGTTAAGCAGCTTAGATGAGGACACACAAGTTGTAAATGACAGAACCTGGCCTTCTGTTTTAGTGTGCTTTTCAATACATCACACTGACTCCCATGTGAATGGTAGTGGTACTTAAGTTTCCTGATTTCTAAACTACCCAACCTTCTCTACCTATGTTAATTGTCCATTTCCCCTCACAGGGTGATACAGGGATGTATAGATAAATGAAGGGCTTTGGCAAACAGCTCATAAAAAAGGAACAAGCGCATATTTTTAATTTGATTACTTTCAGAAAACTCTCCCCTAATCTGAGAATCAGGTGTTTAATTCAAAGTACATTTTCCTAAAATCTGACATTCTCTCAATTCTAATTCAGGTGGGATTTAGACCTGACGGGAAAGCAGAAGCCAAAAGCATCCTTGTTCTCAGATGTTTCTCACACTGACAATACATATAGATGAGCAGTGCCAATATGGCTGGAAAAGTACTTCCCTTGCTACTTCACAGCAGTAGTTCTGTCTTCCCTGGCTTTCCACAAATTTGTCACTCCAGTCTGAGTGCCAGGTTTAAAACTGGTGAAATACACACAGTCAAAAACTAGAAGGTGGAATCTCATTTTTTATGCGATAGCCTATTTTCTAAAATCAGGCTGCCATCCCCAAATTGCTTTAAATAATATTTTGTTTATATGAGAGATCTAATATTAAAGATAATTTATGACTAAGAACGCAACCCTTTAAGAGAGGTGTCTGGTGAGATCCTATAAGCCCAGTAATTCCTTGGCATCTAGAAGAGTATTCATTTTGTTTCTTTTCAGAGTAATTATATATTTTTTAAAGGACCTGAAGTGTAAAATATTAATGTTAACAGAAAAGAGCAGTGTCAAGAGATAAACGATGATAGAATAAATTATTTTAATTTGACTTTGGTGTAACAGGCTCTTCCCGTGATGTTACAGGCTAACCAGGAAATAGTAACAGACAGGGTTTTCACAGGGTCAGAATTTGATGAGATTAACACTTTTAGTGCCAAAATTTTTAGGAATTTGTGGCCCAGAGAGAAAGAGGCAGTGCCTGAAATGATCTGACATTTTAAAACCTGAGCCTATCACATATATACAAGGGAGGGGTACTTGTATTTAAACAGATAGTTTGGCTACACAACTAACTTTCCTTAGGAAGGGAGATTTTTTTTCAAGGAGGGAATAATGTAGTAGGAACGAACTCAGGAACGTGCTTGGTCTCTCCCCCCATTCTTACCACATTGCTGTGTGACTTTGGGCACATGACCTCAGACTCCTGTTCACACAAAGAGGAGACAAGATGAAATGATCTTTAATACCTGCTCTCTTATTTTACACCTTGAGTGAGGACAATAAAGAGGAAACCAAATGATTATGAAGGGATCTCCTGGGGAAGTGGGTCCACAGCCCCATTCCATTTCAACAGAAAGACTGCTCTCCCAATCACTGATACTTCAAATCTGTGGTACTGCTACTGCACAGGAGAGTAAGGTGCCTCCTAGGCTCATTCAGGTCCTGAGTGTAGCCTGGTGACAAATGATTGATCCTAATTATCTAGCAGAGAAGGAAGGGACACAGAAACACATTAGAAACACTTATTTCCTCATAATAGATGGCTGCAAAATTAGCTAGCCTTGATTAGCAAAGAGTTGGAATAAACAAAAACATTTTGGAATGCAACATGCTAAATCAATTATTCTGGGCTTCAGAGGTGATTAAACAATCCTCAAAGTTTCCTTAATCTGCTACTGAAGAAACCCAAAACTAATAAATATCAGAAGTCACTTAAAAAGGAAATGTGTACGGTATTTTACTGGAATATAACCAATCTATGCTTGCTTTGCTGCAAAGAGGTACTGGGTTTGCAAAGAGGTCAAAACAGGAAGTATTTAAAAGTTTGCTTATAACATATCATCAGGTTAAACTGTCTTAAACTTATTCACATGTGGATTAAAGACCAAGGGCTAGATTTAGTCATAGGTAAACAGAAACTTGGTCCAGGTTTTTCTGATGCCAGCACTGCACTGGCAAACAGGCTATTTTCATAGGTATTTTGATTACAAATGAAAATATTAAAAGGCACAAAAGTACATACAACAAATTCCTGAATCTGCCTATGCTATTATCTTGGAAAAGTAGGCTTTTAATAGATGTACAAAATATAATCTCCTCACATTTGTAGAGCAGTTCACAGTCAAAGTACTTTTCTATTTACTGACTTCCATGGCTCCGCTCTGAAGCATGTATTAATATGAAGATGAGGAAACCAAGTTGAGGAAGGTTAGTTAACCTAGCCAAAATCACACACACCTAAGTGGACAGGCAAAAATAAGAACTTCCCCTAGATGGAAGCTATTAAGTTATTATTAGCTTTTCAAGAAAAATGATACCAAAATCACATCCTTCATTTTTAAAAAGAGAAGAATTTCTGTAAATCAGGGCAGGGCCAAGCTTATGTCCCAAAGCCCTTTATGCCATTCTACCTTATCCTTTCCACCACCACAATTATAAATATGGTTGGTAAAGTAGAATGTGCCAGAGAAGATGAAATTTTAAAAGCTTATGTTTTAAATATTGATATCTCTCTTTTTAAAGTCTTTCTGGATAATTTCTAGTAACATAAAAATTGGCATTTCTTCATCTGTGTCTCTCATCTCCTCTGATGATGAAGTTTTTCATGGTCAACAATTATCTCATTTTTTTTCACATTTCTCATCAACTAGCAAAGCATAAACATGGCATGCAGGAGAAAAATAATTGTACAATATGATCCAGCAATTCCACTCCTAGGTATACACCCCAAAAAATTGAAAACAGAGACTCAAACAGATTTTGTACACCAGTAGCCAAAAGGTGGAAACATCCCAAGTATCAGTCACCAGATTAATTTTTTAAAATGTGATATAGACACATAATGGAATATTGTTCAGTCATAAAAGGAATGAAATTCTGATATGCTACCACACGGACGCACATTAAAAACATTATGCTAAAGGAAATAAGCCAGACAAAAAAAGGACAAATACTGTATGATCCTACTTATATGAGGTACCTAGGATAAGCAAATTCATAGACATAGGAAGCAGAACAGAAATTAGGATGCGAGAGGAGAGAATGGGGAGTTATTGTTTAGTGGGTTCAGAGATTGGGATGATGAAAAAGTTCTGAAGATGGAAAGTGGCTATGGCTGCACACCACTGTGAATGTACTTAATGCCATTTAAAAATGGTAAATTTTCGGCGCTGGGAGCACAGCAGCGCTCCTGCCGCAGGTTCGGATCCTATATAGGTAGGGATGGCCGGTGCGCTCACAGCGCTCACTGGCTGAGCGCGGTGCGGCCGGTCTCAAAAAGAAAATAAATAAATAAATAAATAAATAAACAAACAAAAATAAAAATGGTAAATTTTATGTTGTGTATATTTTACCATAAACACACACAAAAAAATTGTTTGAAAAATGGGATAGCCAAAGGGAACTAATAGCTATCCTAGAGAAGACTGAGAATATGTGAGAGTGAAGAAGAGAGAAGATGGAGGGCCGGCCCGGTGGCGCACTGGATAGTGCGCCGCTTGGGAAGCGTGGCGGCGCTCCCGCCCGAGGGTTCGGATCCCACATACAGACCGGTTCCCGCTCACTGGCTGAGCGAGGCGCGGGAGCAACACCGAGGGTTGCGATCCCGTTGCCGGTCCCCGGTCCGGTACGGGGGCAACACTGGGGGTTGCGATCCGTTGCCGGACACGGAAAAAAAAAAAAAAAAAAAAAAAAAAAAAAAAAAAGAGAGAAGATGGAAATTGGTATACCCATAGGTCATCCACTCACTGATTCAAATAAGTACACATTAGTGACTGCCAGCTATCTGCCAGGTACCATACTAAGTCTTAAGGATGTAAAGTGAACACAAAAGCTCCCACCTCTGCTCACAGGGACCTTAGAGTCCAGTAGGGCATATAGAAAAGTAAAGAGACAATTACAATACCAACACAACTTGGTAATAACTATGATAGGGATATATTCAGGGTGCCAGAGAGCTCACAGAAGTGGCACTTAATATGAGGAGGTGGGCAGAAAGATACATGGAAGAAGTCAAGTATAAGCTGCAACTAAAATAATATTAAGAGGGCAACACAGTATTCTAGAACCAGCAACAGCATGTTTTAAGGCCTTGTGGTATCAGAAAACATGCTGTTTGAGAAACCAAAAAGAAGTTTACAAGATTGGATATGGAATGTGAGATAATGGTAAATGGCAAGAGAGATGACAGAGAAAGACAGCCAAAGACTGTTAAAGAATCACTATGTGCATTAGAAAGAGATGAAAAAGGTCCAGAAAGATGGAAAAGCATGAGGGCATGAAAGCCAAGAGAAGATTACTTTAAAAAGGAGGGCTGGGCCCAGAATATGATTTATCTTGGCATACATTCCATGTGTACTTGGAAAGAATGTATATTCTAATGTTGTTGGGTGAAATAAGTCTATAAATGTCAATTAGATAAGTTGGATGATATTGTTCAAGTTTTCAATATCTTCAATGATTTTCTCTCTATTCGTACAATTACTGAGGAAGAGGTAGAAAAATTTCTTACTATAATTATAAATGTCTATTTCTCTTCACACTCCTACTGATTTTTGCTTCATACACTTTGAGGCTATGATATTAGTGCATAAACATCTATAACTGTTATGTCCTCTAGATTAATTGATCCCTTTTTATCATTATGAAGTGAACTTCCTTACCCTTGGCAATATTCTCTGCTCTCAAATCAACTTTGGTAGATATTAATATGTGCTGGTAAATTGGAGAAGAAGAGAAGCATGTGAACTAAGAATGGATTCAACTACTGAGATTAAATCACTAGAGTAATGAAAATGGAAATTAGATAACCAGAGGTCAGAAATGAGTGATAGAGGAAAAAGGCCACAGGAGTGGTAGGTGATTGGTGAAGAAACGTCCCCACTAGAGAAAATTAATCTTTTTTTTTTAATGATTCATAAAGATTTATTCTTAAAAGAATTCATTAAAATATTTAAAAATTTTAAATGATTCATTAAAAAGAACAGACTTAGGAAGCAATTCTCACTGCAACTTGTCCACAAACAGTAAGACAAGCTAATGAAGTAGTTCTAAGGAACTCTAAGATGGAGACACTTGTGATGGATCGTTACATTCCCTCCTAACAAAGCTGAAGCCACTATGGGAATATCATATGGCTTTCTCACCAACAACTGCCTTTAAATTGAAATGGAAGTGTTAAGTCCTCATTTTCAAGAAGTGGGCTTAATCACTCGTCTTCTACACCAAAAAATGGGAGCAAAATGAACAAGAAAAACATCTTTCTGGAGCTTGGATCCCAGAAGCAACACTACTGAGTTTCATTTATACTGGTGGTCATTGGCTTTTGTGGGAGCTGCAGGATGAGAACCCCTCTGACAACCTGATGAAAGCTAAGAACACTCTCCAGGAAAATCTAATATATTCAACCTTTTGCATATGATTTCAGGGATTTGCAGACCACGGAAGCCCAAGTTAATAATTAAGCAACACTACTGAGTTTCATTTATACTGGTGGTCATTGGCTTTTGTGGGAGCTGCAGGATGAGAACCCCTCTGACAACCTGATGAAAGCTAAGAACACTCTCCAGGAAAATCTAATATATTCAACCTTTTGCATATGATTTCAGGGATTTGCAGACCACGGAAGCCCAAGTTAATAATTTTTAACGTAAACCCTTTAAAATACAGGAGGGGGGGGGGGGGGCGGGGAACCAGGCCTCCAATCCAGTTGCTTTTTATCAAGGCAAGCTCTCTAGATACTTAAGTGCCACCATGTATTACAATGAATCCACAGCTGACTTAGTTAAAAACTGTATTTTTAATGAGGTACATAGTGAAAGAAAATTCACCATACTTGCTTTGCACATCTTGTTCTAAACAATTGCAACCCAAAAAAGTAAGGCCTGAATTATGAAGGCCACCCTCTTAGCAACTCTAGGATCAAATAGTCTGACTACTTTGCTATTCATGCTTACCTGTGGCTTACAAGGCCTATTCCACACAAGCCAGGCAATGGCCAACCCACTGCTGAATGAAGAGGGACTTCCTGACTCGACTCTTACCTGTTGCTATGCTTGGACTTTTCCCGGTCCTTCTCCTTGTCCTTCTTGTGCTCTTTGTGCCGGTGTTCTCGATCTTTGTGTTTATCTTTGTGTTTATGAGAATCTGTAACCATAAGAGATAGGTCAGTTAAGAACAGTCATGAGTTATCTTCTGCCCACCTACCTTGATTCAAATGACATGGTAGCCATAATATAATTAATAGCACATTCCACTGGAAGGAAACATTTCAAAAAGAAGCCTAGACAAGATATCCCATCACCCTACCTCTAAAACCAAGACGTGTTATTAACATGTGGGGAGATGATGAAAGTGTTTTACCAATTTTACTGTGAAAGAAAGCAACAATTTCACATTTTTCTCCCTAGATCTCGTAGTATTAAACCTAATCTATAAATGATACAGACAGATAAATCTTGAACACTGACTCTAAAGATCAGATGTTTACGTATATAGTTTCTGGGAAATCCAAACCTCAGGAAGTATCTG
>NW_007732587.1:125171-129495 GCF_000696425.1 Galeopterus variegatus
AAAAAAAAAAAAAAAAAAAGAGAGAAGATGGAAATTGGTATACCCATAGGTCATCCACTCACTGATTCAAATAAGTACACATTAGTGACTGCCAGCTATCTGCCAGGTACCATACTAAGTCTTAAGGATGTAAAGTGAACACAAAAGCTCCCACCTCTGCTCACAGGGACCTTAGAGTCCAGTAGGGCATATAGAAAAGTAAAGAGACAATTACAATACCAACACAACTTGGTAATAACTATGATAGGGATATATTCAGGGTGCCAGAGAGCTCACAGAAGTGGCACTTAATATGAGGAGGTGGGCAGAAAGATACATGGAAGAAGTCAAGTATAAGCTGCAACTAAAATAATATTAAGAGGGCAACACAGTATTCTAGAACCAGCAACAGCATGTTTTAAGGCCTTGTGGTATCAGAAAACATGCTGTTTGAGAAACCAAAAAGAAGTTTACAAGATTGGATATGGAATGTGAGATAATGGTAAATGGCAAGAGAGATGACAGAGAAAGACAGCCAAAGACTGTTAAAGAATCACTATGTGCATTAGAAAGAGATGAAAAAGGTCCAGAAAGATGGAAAAGCATGAGGGCATGAAAGCCAAGAGAAGATTACTTTAAAAAGGAGGGCTGGGCCCAGAATATGATTTATCTTGGCATACATTCCATGTGTACTTGGAAAGAATGTATATTCTAATGTTGTTGGGTGAAATAAGTCTATAAATGTCAATTAGATAAGTTGGATGATATTGTTCAAGTTTTCAATATCTTCAATGATTTTCTCTCTATTCGTACAATTACTGAGGAAGAGGTAGAAAAATTTCTTACTATAATTATAAATGTCTATTTCTCTTCACACTCCTACTGATTTTTGCTTCATACACTTTGAGGCTATGATATTAGTGCATAAACATCTATAACTGTTATGTCCTCTAGATTAATTGATCCCTTTTTATCATTATGAAGTGAACTTCCTTACCCTTGGCAATATTCTCTGCTCTCAAATCAACTTTGGTAGATATTAATATGTGCTGGTAAATTGGAGAAGAAGAGAAGCATGTGAACTAAGAATGGATTCAACTACTGAGATTAAATCACTAGAGTAATGAAAATGGAAATTAGATAACCAGAGGTCAGAAATGAGTGATAGAGGAAAAAGGCCACAGGAGTGGTAGGTGATTGGTGAAGAAACGTCCCCACTAGAGAAAATTAATCTTTTTTTTTTAATGATTCATAAAGATTTATTCTTAAAAGAATTCATTAAAATATTTAAAAATTTTAAATGATTCATTAAAAAGAACAGACTTAGGAAGCAATTCTCACTGCAACTTGTCCACAAACAGTAAGACAAGCTAATGAAGTAGTTCTAAGGAACTCTAAGATGGAGACACTTGTGATGGATCGTTACATTCCCTCCTAACAAAGCTGAAGCCACTATGGGAATATCATATGGCTTTCTCACCAACAACTGCCTTTAAATTGAAATGGAAGTGTTAAGTCCTCATTTTCAAGAAGTGGGCTTAATCACTCGTCTTCTACACCAAAAAATGGGAGCAAAATGAACAAGAAAAACATCTTTCTGGAGCTTGGATCCCAGAAGCAACACTACTGAGTTTCATTTATACTGGTGGTCATTGGCTTTTGTGGGAGCTGCAGGATGAGAACCCCTCTGACAACCTGATGAAAGCTAAGAACACTCTCCAGGAAAATCTAATATATTCAACCTTTTGCATATGATTTCAGGGATTTGCAGACCACGGAAGCCCAAGTTAATAATTTTTAACGTAAACCCTTTAAAATACAGGAAAGGGGGGGGGGGGGGGGGAACCAGGCCTCCAATCCAGTTGCTTTTTATCAAGGCAAGCTCTCTAGATACTTAAGTGCCACCATGTATTACAATGAATCCACAGCTGACTTAGTTAAAAACTGTATTTTTAATGAGGTACATAGTGAAAGAAAATTCACCATACTTGCTTTGCACATCTTGTTCTAAACAATTGCAACCCAAAAAAGTAAGGCCTGAATTATGAAGGCCACCCTCTTAGCAACTCTAGGATCAAATAGTCTGACTACTTTGCTATTCATGCTTACCTGTGGCTTACAAGGCCTATTCCACACAAGCCAGGCAATGGCCAACCCACTGCTGAATGAAGAGGGACTTCCTGACTCGACTCTTACCTGTTGCTATGCTTGGACTTTTCCCGGTCCTTCTCCTTGTCCTTCTTGTGCTCTTTGTGCCGGTGTTCTCGATCTTTGTGTTTATCTTTGTGTTTATGAGAATCTGTAACCATAAGAGATAGGTCAGTTAAGAACAGTCATGAGTTATCTTCTGCCCACCTACCTTGATTCAAATGACATGGTAGCCATAATATAATTAATAGCACATTCCACTGGAAGGAAACATTTCAAAAAGAAGCCTAGACAAGATATCCCATCACCCTACCTCTAAAACCAAGACGTGTTATTAACATGTGGGGAGATGATGAAAGTGTTTTACCAATTTTACTGTGAAAGAAAGCAACAATTTCACATTTTTCTCCCTAGATCTCGTAGTATTAAACCTAATCTATAAATGATACAGACAGATAAATCTTGAACACTGACTCTAAAGATCAGATGTTTACGTATATAGTTTCTGGGAAATCCAAACCTCAGGAAGTATCTGTTTTTTTTTTTTTTTGTCTTTTGTCTTTTTCCGTGTCTGGCCACGGATCGCAACCCTCAGTGTTGGCCCCGTACCGGACCGGGGACCAGCAACGGGATCGCAACCCTCGGTGTTGCTCCCGCGCCTCGCTCAGCCAGTGAGCGGGAACCGGTCTGTATGTGGGATCCGAACCCTCGGCGGGAGCGCCACCACGCTTCTCAAGCGGCGCACTATCCAGTGCGCCACCGGGCCGGCCCCAGGAATTATCTGTTTTTAAATAAACTTTAATGAAGTATAATTTCCATACAATAAAATATACACAATTCAAAGATAATATGACAAATCTGACAAATACACAGGTATACTCCCCATATCACAATCAAAATTTAGAAATCCATCCCCCCAGAAAGTTTTCTTGTGCCCCTTTCCCAGTCAATCCCCATCTGCCACCCCCCAGCCTGAAGCAAGCACTGAACTGACAGCACTACAGATTAGATTTGTCTAGATTTCTTGAGTTTCATATGAACGAAATTGTATAGGATTTACTCTTTAGTGTCTGATTTATTTTACACAGCATGTTTTTGACATTCCTAAGTGTTGTTGGATATATCAGTAGTTGGTTCCATTTTACTGCTGAGTGGTATGCCATTGTATGGATACACTGTACTACAATTTACTCTTTCACCTATCGATGGATATTTCGTTTCCAGGCAGTGGTTTTTATGAATCAATCTGCTATCAACATTCATATACAAGTCTTTCTGTAGACATTAGTAGTGAAATTGCTGGGTCATATGAAAAATGTGTGTTTAATTTCATAGGAATCTAAAAAACTGTATTCCAAAGTGGTTGTACTATTACATATCCCCCACACCCCCAAAAGTTCATTAGAGTTCCTATTGATTCAAATTCTCACCAACATCTGGTATTATCAATCTTTAATTTTAGCCATTCTAGCAGGTGTGTAGTGGTATCTCACCGTAGTTCTTTTTTTTTTTTACTTTTTGTCTTTTTTCATGTCCGGCAACGGATCGCAACCCTCAGTGTCGCGCCCATACCGGACCGGGACCGGCAAGGGGATCGCAACCCTCGGTGTTGCGCCCACACCTCGCTCAGCCAGTGAGCGGGAACCGGTCTATATGTGGGATCCGAACCCTCGGCGGGAGCGCCACCATGCTCCCAAGCGGCGCACTGTAGAAGTGCGCCACCGGGCCAGCCCCTCACCATCGTTCTAATTCACATTTTTCTGATGATGAGAAATGTTGAATGATTAGCATCGTTTTGTTTGCTTACTGGCCACTCGTATACTTTATTTGGTGAAGTTTCTACTCAAATCTTTCCTCTATCAAAAAAATCTTTTTTTCTGACAGGTCATTTCAGAAAAAAAATAAGAAAAAAATTTTTGTGTGTCTTATTACTGAGTTGTAAGAGTTTTACTTTTTTTTTTTTTTTTTTTTTTTTTGCAACAGGCCGCACCGTGCTCAGCCAGTGAGCGGTGACCGGCCATCCCTATATAGGATCCGAACCCACAGCGGGGAGCACTGCGCTCCCAGCGCTGCACTCTCCCGAATGTGCCACGGGCTCGGCCCTGTAAGAGTTTTAAATACATTCTGAATTACAAGTTTTTTTTTTTTTTTCTTTTTCCAAATTTATTTATTTATTTATTTATTTATTTATTTATTT
>NW_007732588.1:0-368 GCF_000696425.1 Galeopterus variegatus
CAGTCTCTTTAGGATTAACACTCGAAATTCCCTGTCATTCATTTCAAGGGCTTCCTGTTCTTTAGGATCTAGAGTTTGAGATTTATTAACTTTTGGTGTTGTATTTTCTTGTTTTTCTGCATTTCTGGTATCTCTTTTTGCGTGTTTGTTCATTTTGGCAGGGATTTTTACTCGGATCTTGGACCTCTGATTCAAGTCCCGTAAGGTGTGTGTGTTCTGCACCTCGCTATCGGGGCATTTTCACACTCTGTGTCCACTAGATGGGGCTACTGAGCCTTGCAAAGGGTTCCCCCAGGGTGTGTAATTGTATTTATTTCTGAGACTCCGCCTCCTTTTGCCGGACCCCTCCCCACTCTGTGTGCTTAGAA
>NW_007732588.1:1323-4214 GCF_000696425.1 Galeopterus variegatus
TCTCTCCCACTGCCGGGAGTGAACTCCTCAGGGGAGGGTCCCTCAGCACACAGTTCCTCTTTGACTCCCCCCAGCAAAGGTCCGCCCTCCAGGAGAGCTCTCTATTAGCTTCAATGTAGCTCGAGGGCACTCCGGGCTCCCCTCTCCAAACCAGAAATCAGTTAGGGGTTCTTCCAATCTGAGGCCCCTAGAGATGGAATCTGCCTCCCGGAAACAGGGTGTTTACCTGGGGCCGACGCCCAGGGTGTGGTGGAGAGACGATCTGGGCGGGCTCCTCTTCCTTGCCCTCCCGACGCTGCCCGGGGGCTCCTCACGCTACCAGCCCTGTCAGAGATCCTCGGGGAGAGTGGGATTGTATGCTGGTCCACAGGCCCTGGGGTGCCCCGCGTCGAGGTAAGCAAATGGCACGTCTCAGTGCGNTTCCACTCCATTTCTGTCGTTAATTATTTTTTAAAAGAACAAAAGCACACTAGGAAAATACAAGTCCTTATGATTCTTTTAGAAGCAAAGACTTGTCAAACACCACACCAAAAAAATTATTTGACTACTTGATTATTATAAGGAAATACAAAACAGAAATGATAAAATTAGCTTAAAAGGTAACTCATATTTCATGTAAACAAAAGAAAACTTAAATTAATAATACTCTACCTTAATTATATCCAGGGAGATCAATGAAAAAAGCATTGATATAAGCATATCATATTCATATACTCATCACAGAAGACTATAAAGCAAGTCATTGTGTTTTTCTTTGAATGTCTCAGAGCAACTACACAATAATATTCATATTGAATTGAGAATAAGGTTCCGAGCCAATGCTCCAATGCACTCGCACAAAGAACAGAGAAAACAAGGGTTTCCTCAAAGGAGGGAGAACTTTCACCAAAGACCCATGACAGTTTCTAATTCAGGTGAGGAATATGGTACAGATAATATTAGTCTATTAGCTGCTATTTGAATCTCCCTCATTTCAGTACTCTTAAAAATAACAGCAGAATTCACATGCTAACTGCTTCAACACCATGCTGATTTTCATTAAATTTGGCAAAGAGTTGCTCAGCATGGAAATATTAAACTACTTTCAAGCCATATGACTAAAAGGTTTCTTCTACTTATTCCCATTATCTTTGATCTTAATTTTTTAATAGTGGCACTCACTAAAGGCTAAAGATAGCCAATGATCCCAGCACAAAATATTTCTTTTCAAATGTTCATGCCTCACTCAAGTCAACTAAATTCAAGAGATAATAGAATGTCACTAAAATGTACTTTCTCCTGTAAATCCATGTAATACTAAAAGAATATGAGGAAATAACTAAAGAAATAAAACATAACTGAAGAAAATCTCAGGGTTTTCTCCCCCCAGCAAGATGACTGATGAGAGGAAATCAGCCCTCACCTATAATGGATAAAAAGCCCAAAGCAACAAGTAGATAGTCACCTGTAGAGTGTCTAGGAAAAAAGGACAGAGTCCTCCTATATCTGGAAACATGAGACAGCAATATAAGAAGACAGAGGATCACCCAACCAAGAACACAGAAACCGGAGAGACCCTGCATTGCTGGGACAGGGTAGGCAGGGGAGTCAGCAGCCAGTGCTCCCACCACAGACACCTGCAAATCAGGCTGTAAAATAAACACACAGCCCAGTGGAAAGTGAGCACAGAGTGGGGAGCTGCTAAGAGCACACACAACTGTATTTTTCCAGAGGGAAGTACAGCTGAGCCCACCCCCCATACCCCCACCCACCTCACTGGACATTGCCATTTGGGGATAGGAGCCAGGGTAGCTCAGAGTTCTGCTGACCGGCAGCCCTACCCTCCCCAGTGGAGAGAGTTGGGGGAGCATGGTGGCTGGATGGACCCATGCTCTTCTCCTCCCCTCCAGGGAGCACACAACCCCATCCAACTCAGCACCACCACCCTGCCCCAGCAGACAGGGAGCAGGGAGTGCACCAGTGCCGTGCACTGGTGACCTAGATCAATGACCACCTTCCCCAGGAGCCCAGAGTCATTCCTGACACAGTGAACCCTCCCTCACCAGCAGAGAGCATGGAGGGAGTGTGGAAGCCATCTGGATCTATGTTTTCTTTCCCCCATAGTCCCCCACCTGGGGACTAATAGTTGGAGATTTTAACTTGCCTCTTTCAGTGTTGAACAGATCATCTAGACAAAAAATTAGCAGAGAAATTTTGAATTTAAATGGCACTTTAGACCAAATAGAATTGACAGACATTTACAGAATATTCCATCTAATGACCACCGAATATACATTCTTCTCATTAGCACATGGATCATTCTCCAGGATAGACCACATCATAGGCCACAAATAAAGTCTCAACAAATTTTAAAAGACTGAAATTATATCAAGTATTTTTTTCAGACCACAATGGAATAAAACTAAAAATCAACAACAAACAAAACTTTGGAAACTACACAAATACATGGAAATTAAACAACATGCTCCTGAGTGACCAACAGGTCAAAGAAGAAATAAAACAAGATACCAAAAAAGTCCTTGATTCAAATGGTAATACAAGTAAAACTGACCAAAACTTATGCAATACTGCAAAAGCAGTTCCAAGAGGAAAGATTATTGCAATAAGTGCTTACATCAGAAAAGTGGAATGATCCCAAATAAACAACCTAAAGTTACACATCAAGGAACTGGAAAAGCAAGAATAAGCCAACCCAAATACTAGTAGATGGAAAGACATAATAAAGATCAGAGCAGAACTAAATTAAATAGAGACCAAAAAAAAGATCAATAAAACAAAATGTTGTGTTTTTGAGAATATAAACCATTAGCTAGACTAACCAAGAAAACAGCCAAACATCAAAAATCAGAAATGAAAAAGGAGACATTATAACTGATTCCCCAAATATACAA
>NW_007732588.1:4800-37362 GCF_000696425.1 Galeopterus variegatus
AAAAAAAAAAACCTCTCAACAAATTAGATATAGAAGGAAAGTATCTCACTATGTTCATCACCAACATCATCCTGAATAGGAAAAATCTGAAACTTCCTCTAAGAACAGGAAAAAGAAAAGGATGCCCACTCTTACCACTCCTATTTAACACAGTACTGGAAGTTCTAGCCACAGCAATTAGGCAAGAGAAAGAAATAAAGGGCTTTCAAATTGGAAAAGAGGAAGTCAAATTGTCCCTATTTGCAGATGACATGATCTTATACAGAGAAAAACCTAAAGACTGCATCAAAAAATTCTTAGAGCTGATAAACAAATTCAGTAAAGTTGCAGGTATAAAATCAATATACAAAAGTCAGTAGTGTTTCTATATCTAAAAGGAACTAGCAGAAAAAAAAATCAGGAAAGCAATTCCATTTACAATAGCTACCAAAAAAATATGTATACCTAGGAATAAATCTAATGAAGGAGGTTAAAGATCTCTACAAGGATAACTACAAAACACTGAGGAAAGAAACTAAAGAGGGTACAAAAAAAAAATGGAAACACATTCCATGCTCATGGATTGGTAGAACTAATGTTGTGAAAATGTCCATACCTGTTGGGCCCATTTTTAGGAGCAAACATTATCTGTGAGCCACATGGTGCCTATGGGTGGAGGATGAAGATTGTGCCCGTGGGAAGTAGGGGAAGCGTAACCCAAGATAGCTCCAAAAGGTTTTTATTGGTCCTCCAGTATTTCTGCACTCGTGAACCCTGCATGATCGCTATGCTCAACATGTTAGTACAAAATGAATGCCCACGTGGTCCTTTAATTGACTGGTTAGTTCATGGAAAGCCCCTACTTGCTTGCTTATATAAATTGCAGTGTAATGGCAATAAAGTGGAACTGCCCTGACAGAAGCCCTGCCGCGCCTGAGTGTCTCTGTCACGGGGCTGGGTTGGCAGGCAGCAGGCTCGCTTTTCCCCGAGATCCCGGGGTAATCCTGTCGGCTCCTTCTCCTTCTGGGTCTGCGGGAGGACCCCAGGCGTGCCCCCACACATACCACCCAAAGTGATCTACAGATTCAATGCAATCCCTATCAAATTACCAATGACGTTCTTCACAGAAATAGAAAAAGCAATCCTAACATTCACATGGAACAAAAGACCTCAAATAGCCAAAACAATATTGAGCAGAAAGAGTAAAGTGGGAGGTGTTATACTACCTGACTTCAAATTATACTACAAATCTCTAATAACCGAAACAGCATGATACTGGCATAAAAGTGGACACATGGACCAATGGATCAGAATAGAAAGCCCAGAAATAAACCCGTATACTTACAGTCAATTGATCTTTGATAAACACTCTGAAAACATACAATGGAGAAAGGACAGCCTCTCCAATAAATGGTGCTGAAAAAATTGTATATCCATGTATAGAAGAATGAAAGTAGAACGCTTTCTCTCACCATATACAAAAATCAACTCAAACTGGATTAAAGATTTAAGCATAAGGCCTGAAACTACAAAAATTCTAGAAGAAAATACAGGGGAAATGCTCCAGGATATAGGACTAGGCAAAGATTTTATGAATAAGACCTCAAAAGCACAAGCAACAAAAGTAAAAATAAACAAATGGGATTAAATGAAACTAAAAAGCTTCTCCACAGCAAAGGTGAAGAGACAACCTACGGAAAGGGAGAAAATATTTGCAATCTATGCACCTGACAAGGGGTTCATTTCCAGAACATAAAAGGAACTCATACAACTCAATAGTAAAAAAAACCAATTAAAAAATGGGCAAGGGAGCTCAAAAGACATTTCTCAAGAGAAGACAAATTGCCAACAGGTATATGAAAAAATGCTTAACATCATTAATCATCAAGGAAATGCAAATCAAAACCACATTGAGGAGCTTCTGGGTAGCTGAATACGTGGAGGTTCCTGGAGGGTGTCATGCCCGGGGAGGGCATAGAAGCTCCAGAACCCTTCCCCCATACCTCACCCTGTCCATCTCTTCATCTATGTCCTTTGTGATGTCCTTTATAATGAATGGGTAAACATAAGTAAGTGTTTCCTGAGTTCTGTGAGCCACTCACCAAATTAATCAAACCCAAGGAAGGGGTTGTGGGAACGCTAATTTGTAGCCAGTCAGGCAGACACAAAGGTATAACAACCTGTACTTTATGATTGGCATCAGAAGGGGGGCAGTCTTGGGGACTGAGCTCTCAACCTGTAGGATCTGATACTATATCTCTCAGAACTGAATTAGAGGACACCCAGATGGTGTCTGCTATGGAATTTGTTGGTTGCTTGCTTGCTAGTGGGGAGAAAACCCCCACACACTTGTTCACAGAAGTCAGAAGTTGATCTGTGTTGATAATTGTGCTGTGAGAGTACAGGAAAAACAGTTTGTGTTTTGTTTTTCCCACACATTTGGTGTCAGAGAAGTGACATTTGCTAGAACAGCCCTGGCTCACGGAAACAGGTGGCTCGAGAAGACAAAGGATAACAGGGCTTAGGATAAGAAACCTTTGATTCCTGGGTGGCCATGTGGTCACCTATGGTATGGAGCAGCAGCCATGCTGCAATCAGTTACTAAAAGTAAAAGTTACTAGTGGAATTTAGAGATGGATCCAACTCTCAGGGAGTTGGTTCACTGGATGCATAAAGGAATGCAAGCTAACAAGAAAAGAGTAAAATATTCAATTTCTTGGTTAATGTTACCTGTAATAGCTAAAATGAAAGTAAAAGGGGGTGCTGGGTCAGACCTTGATGCTAGACCAAGCACAGGTTTCAGTGAGTCTGAGCTATGGCCACCAGCCTCAAAGCTGTCTTGCAAAAGAAAAAGTATACAGGGACAACTGAAAGTACCTCTAAGACTTATGGGTACTAAGAAAGTAGTCGATGTGGCGGAAGGGTAGAACCAAGAAACAACTGAGATCAGAGGGTATAGTGTAAAGGAGTTGTTTTATTTTGTAGATCAGTATCATCAGCTCCCTGAGGAGCCTTTACTAAAGTGGATTCTGAGTGCAACTAATTTAGGCACAGTATCTTTGGTTTTAAATGCTACAGAGTGTAGAAGAATGTTTGGGTTGACGAAAGACCCACAGCCATTTATAGAACAATCACAGGTTGCTATACATGATACAGACACATGAGAAGTTATTCCTGAGGGAACAGCCAGCCTGGTGAACTGGGTAAAAGCCACTGCAAGATCTGTTTATCCTCAGAAGGGGGGCTGCCTAACTTCACCTATAAATGCCAAGTGGAACATCCCATATGAAGCAGCTGATATGATTTGTATGGAAGCCATGTGGGACTGGCTTTATGATGACCAGAATGTTCACCCGCTGATTGTGCACATTACTCAGTCATGGTAAATGCTGTGGTTAAGGGCGCCTCTGGAGAGTTAAAGGACTCATCCTGGGAAGGTGGAAATTTTCAAACAGTTATTAAGAAATAAGGTGAATAAAGAAATCAACAATGGAGTGAAGAGGAAAAAGAAAGGAACAATCATAAATCTCATCCCAGCAGGGTGGAAATTTTAGATGATTATGATTATCAAGAAATGTTATGAATAAAATGGAAATTGATGGGATTGAAACAAAGTTCTTTTTTTATTGAAAGATAATTGATTATATATGTGTGTAGGGTACAGAACTGAATATCAATACATGTGTACAATATGTGGTGAACAAATCTGAATAACTAGTACACTTATGTTTACAAAACATAATCAATCTCTGTGACCCTTAAGAATTTTCTCACTAATCCCCCTCTCCCTCTCCTACCTCTAATAGCCACAGTTCCATTCTCTTTTTGTTTTTTTCAAAAGCTCAATGTATTATTGTTATTGTCTTTCTTTCTTTCTTTCTTTTTCTTTATTTTAGCTCCCCCTTATGAGTGAGGACATGCAGTATTTCTCTGTCTATGTCTGGCTTATTTCACTTATAATTTTCTCTAAGTTCATCTTTATTGCTGTGAATGGCAGAATTTCATTCATTTTTATAGCTGAGTAGTAATTCATTGAGTATGTATACCACATTTTCTTTATCCAGTCATCTGTTGATGGGCATTTAGATTGATTCCAACTCTTGGCTATTATAAATAGAGCTGCAATAAACACAGGAGTGCAGGTATTCCTTTGACATGATGATTTCCATTCCTTTGGGTATATACCCAGCAGCAGGATTGCTGGATTGTATGGCAGTTCTATCTGTAACTGTTGGAGAAACCTCCATACTGTTTCCCACAATGGCTGCACTAATTTACAGTCCCACCAACAGTGTAGGAGGATTCCCCTTTCTACACATCTTCACCAGCCTTTGGGTATATACCCAGCAGCAGGATTGCTGGATTGTATGGCAGTTCTATCTGTAACTGTTTGAGAAACCTCCATACTGTTTCCCACAATGGCTGCACTAATTTACAGTCCCACCAACAGTGTAGGAGGATTCCCCTTTCTACACATCTTCACCAGTATTTGTTATTCATCTTTTTGATAATCGCCAGTCTAAATGGGGTGAAGTGATATCTCAATGTGGTTTTGATTTGCATTTCCCCAATGCTGAGTGATGTTGAGCATTTTTTCATGTATCTGTTGGCCATTTGTATATCTTCCTTTGAGAAATATGTATTCAGCTCCTTTGCCTTTACTGTTGAGTTGTTTGCGTTCTTTGATATTAATCCCTTGTCAGATGCATAGTTTGAAAACATTTTCTCCCATTCTGTAGGCTGTCTTTTCACTCTGTTAATCATTTCTTTTGCTGTACACAAGCTTTTTAATTTGATATAATCCCAATTGTTTATTTTCACTTTTCTTGCCTGTGCTTTTGTGGTCTTATTCATAAAGCCTTGCCCAGTTCTATATCCTGAAGTGTTTCCTCTATGTTCTCTTTTAGGAGTTTTATAGTTTCAGCACTAATATTTAAGTCTTTAAAAACTCTTAGAGCTGATCAACGATTTCAGTAAAGTTGCAGGATATAAAATAAACATGCAAAAATCAGTAGCATTTTTCTACTCCAATAACTACCAGAAAAAGAAATCAAGAAAGCAAAGCCATTTAAATAGTCACCAAAAAAATGAAACACCTAGAAATCAATCTAACCAAGGAGATGAAAGATCTCTACAACAAGAACTAAAAATCACTGCTAAAATCAAAAGAGGACACATAAAGATGGAACGATATCCCATGCTCCTGGATTGGAAGAATTAACATTGTGAAAATGACCATACTACCCAAAGCGATCTATAGGTTCAATGCAATCTCCATCAAAATACCAATGACATTCTTCACAGAAACAGAAAAAACAACCCTAACATTCATATGGAACAGCAAAAGACCCTGAATAGCCAAAGAAATCCTGAGCAAAATAATAAAGCTGGAGGCATAAACTCCCCAACTTTAAACTATACTACAAACCTACAGTAACCAAAACAGTATAGTACTGGCATAAAAACGGACACTCAGACCAATGCAACAGAATAGAGAACCCAGAAATCAACCCACATACTTACCTCCAACTGATCTTTGACAAAGGCAACGAGAACACACATTGGGTAAAAGACTCCCTCTTCAATAAATGGTGCTGGGAAAACTGGAAATCCATATGTAGAAAAATGAAACTAGACCTGTACTTCTCACTACATACTAAAACAAAGATCTTAATACAGCACTATCAAAGGTGGGGTGGACCAAAGGGAGCCCCTGCTGGTCCCCCAACATTAAACGGTTCCAAACAAATTTGCTGTATTTCCACCAGTTTGGAGAAATTTAAAAAGTCAGAAAGCAAAGATTGAAGTGAGAAATCTGGTTTAAAATTGCCTGGGAGGGTGAGCCAGTTATCTCACTTTGTAAGAGTGTGGTGGTGATAACACCTAGGTCAAGGGTTGGGATCCCCATACTGGCCAGCCACTAAAAAAATAAATAAGTAAATAAAATTGCCCAGGGCAGTAGTCAGGAAGGTTAATCAAGATAAAGACTGACAAACTGGCAAGGGTCCCTTGGCTCAACCCCCTGCTGGGGAACCCAAAGCCATTTCTGCAAGAGAGGTTAAAATGGTACGGGATGGACCACAACATAAAAATGTAAGGATCGAAGTATGAAGATTGGTGTGTCTAAACAGGCTTTATGTAAAGGAGTTGTGTCCTTTTACTTGACTGTATTATGGGGGAGGACATTGTATCTGACTGGGGAATGTTTCCTCTACCTAATACTGTAAAACAGAAGTCATGTAAATCTATCATTCAAGCAATATTAATTGGACATGCTAAGTGGAAACCAGTAAGATTTCCAGAGCCTACACAGGATAGAGGATAAGCTGGAGTGCTGGTGGAGACAAATTATCTGTTGGACAGACCTATGTGGAGCCTAGATGGGGCTTATGGTAAAAGCCTTGAGCACCTTCCAGCAGCAACTATTGGAATTTTGAACTAGAGAATTTAAATGGTTTATACAGGATCATGCTACCTGGGAAATGCAAGAAGGAAATACTAATAGGAAGCCATTTTTCCACTAGGACTGAGTCTGGAACTGCATAAGGAATTGTTGCTGGATTTTACAGTGCTCTATAAACAGCACTCAAATGATCAATCAAAAGCTGCTGGATTTGTGGATGGCAGTTCCAAGGTGAATGGACAACATCCCACTTGGAAGACTGCCACTATGGTCAAAGAAGGTGAAAACGAATCATCTTGTTGGACTAATTTGTATGTTGTTTTCCTAGCAGTGATGGAAGAATTGAACAATGGTAAAGCCCCTGTGTTTGAGTTTCTACTGACTCATGGGCATTGGCCAATGGCATGGCAACACAGTCAGGCAGAAGAGTGATGGAAACCTAGCCTATTAAAGGGATGTCCATTTGGTTCATAGCTCTTTAGAAATTTGAAGGGTACAATTAAAGTAGGCAGTGTCAATGCCTATCATAAGAGTCCCCTTCTAAGTTTAGGAGGTGACTGGAATTGACAAGCAAGTATCCATGAGCTCACTTGAGGTGGCTGCCTGGGCCCATAAAATGAGTGGACATGGGAGTGCTCCAGTAGTGCAGAGATGGGCTCGATCAAGATATATTCCTCTTGAACACTCTCAAGCACATAATGCCAATGAAAGAGCGAGAGTGCCAATGGCTATGGGGCAGATTCCCTGTTAAGAAGGCCCTGAACAAGCTGGTAGGTGAGACTGATGTTGCTAGCCCTCAGGGGCTACATATGGGTTGTGACAAGAATAAATATGAATTCTGGACTGGTCTTTGCTTATCAGGTAGAGTGCTATAGGAAAACCAGAACATGAGATATTGCATGGATTTCAACAGCTGACCATCATTTTTCCAGACCAAGGAACATCTTGTAAGTCGGGCCTTAAAAACTAACACTACCTTAAGTGACATTAAAAGCAGCGCTATTATGGGCCCACAAGGGCATATTAACGTGGCAGCCTAAGACAGCGCCGGGAGGAAGTAGGGTGGGAGTGTCTGCAGGAACTTTGCCTTAGCCCTTATTGGCCAAATACGCACTTCCATGTGCATGAACACTGTGTGATTGCAATAGCTAGGCATTGAGATAGGATGCATGCTCTCGTAACCTTTAAGCTGATTGGAGGTTGTAAAAAACCTCCCTTTCCCATTTGCCTTTAAAAGCAAGTGCTTGTGTGATAATAAATGGTACTGCTCAACAGAATCCCCGCCACGTCTGAGTGTCCTTTAAGGGGCTGGTTGGGGCTGGCAGCTGTGCTCACCTCTCTTCATGGCTCTCTTCCCCCGTCTCCTCCCAACGGGGACCGGAGGGAAAGAGGAATCCGGGCAATTCGCTCGCCCACCAAGGGAGAGACTGATAATGAGGCTAAGGGCTGTTTGGGTTGGCCGGCAGTGGACCTGACAGAGTGGTGCCCCATGTGAGGCATTTTTTTAAAACTCGTAGGTGAAAGGTGAGCTAGTGAGGCCCCCAGCTGCTCGGTCCTGAAAGAAGGTCGACGAAGGGTGATCAACCAATGGAGTGCCCCCGCAACCGCGGTAGTCGCCGTGAAGTAATCCGCCTGCGTGTCAGGGTGAGTACCATAACAGGGGAAAGTCTCTGCACTTCTCTGCCCTGTTGCTCCCTTTGTCCCTTCTTCATGGGGCAACATGGGAGGTGTGTGTGGAAAGAGTGACAAGACAGCCTGCAAAGCTCTAAAGTACATGTTAAAAAGCAGAGGCCTAGAAATATCTGGCTCCACGTCCACCAATGCCTGGCGTCATGTGGTGCAGGTGGCCCCTTGCGCCCCTCATCCAACTTGTTCTCATATGAGACTTGGGACTGGGTTCAGACCATGGCCAGAAAGAACGAGATTAGTCATGGGCTAGACACCCCCTTAGGGTTCTACCCAACCATCTCTGCCCTAAAGATTTGCTTCCATCCCGAGCATCAGGAAGGGGCAGAAGGGATTGGGTGCAGTTCGATGAGGAGAGAAAAAAGGAAACAAAGCTGCCAATGCAAGGCCCTGAGCCATTGAGTGATACCTATGCCCCTACCCTGTACCCTCCTCTCCTGGCATACTCACCCTGCCAAACTTTAGCCAAAGGACAGAAAGTGGCACCTGAAGAAGTGGAGGAGGCTAGTCCACCTTTTAAAACACCCCCAGCAGAGCCACAGGCTTTTCCTGTTATGACTCACTGGGAACCCCCAGCTGTCCACAGCCCGTGGGGGGAAGCGGGCCCTCAGGCCTATCTGGTCAACGTTGCCCCCAGTGGGAATAGGTTGGCCGCTTGGTACCCTTGGGAAGCTCATGACCTTAAAGAGCTGAAAAAGGCTGTCACAGAGGATGGGCCCAATTCCCCATGGACAGAAACCATCCTCCAGGGCTTAGTGCACCAACCTTTCCCAACCCAAGATTGGAAAATGCTCTGTAAGGCTGTCCTCCCCCCAAACTTGTTTATCAAGTTCTGCGCCTTCTTTAAAGAAGAGTGCCATGTGCAGGCAGAGATAAATCAAGCAGTAGTGTTGACCAATGCCACTCTGCTGGGTGTAAACGCTAGCCAATGTATACGTAATCACAATAAAACCAACCCTGGACTCACCTTCCCATGGGTCCTTCGTAAAGGTTCCTGCATAGGTGCCAACAAACCCTTTTGCAGCACTGTGGCAAATTTCACCGCCCCCAAAACCTGAAATAAGTGGACCCAAAACAAGCAGGCCACAGGGGCAGCTGCAGTGGCCATCAGCTCCCTCTTGGGAGTTATTGGAGTGGGTACCGGGACCGCCAGAATAGCCTTGGCATATCAACAGGTAGCTTCCCTTAGGGAGGCAGTGGACATAGATCTTGGCCGCTTGGAGGTGTCTGTATCACATTTTAAAAAATCGCTAACATCACTTTCTGAAGTTGGTTTTACAGAATCGACACGGACTAGACCTGTTGTTCTTACAGCAAGGAGAATTATGTGCTGCCCTCAAAGAAGAGTGCTGCTTCTATGCCAACCACTCTGGAGTGGTCAAGGATTCCCTAGCTAAGTTTAGAGAAGGATTAGAAAAGCCAAAAAAAGAGCAAGAAGCCAATAGTAATTGGTTCCAAAGCTGGCTTTCAAGTTCCCCATGGCTCATCACCCTGCTGTCCTCCCTGGTGTGCACCCTGGCCATTTTCCTTGTCTTAATCATCTTGGGACCTTACGCCATTCGCCAGGTTGTATCCCTTATAAGGCGCAACACCACTTCTCTCATAATGCTCACCCAGGTGGTAGAGGAGGTGGCCCATAATGAAAGCCCTGACAGCCCTTGGGTCAATATAGCCCTTTAAAAAATCAACACCAATCTGTAAGGCTCTGCCCCGCCCCCACATGGCTGGATAGTCAATGATGGGTAAGATTTCCAGAGGGAAACAACCTAAGACAGGCACAGCCACCAGAGGGAATGGAGGCGAGGCTGGGAAAGTTAGCCGCCTCCAGCTGCATTAAAACAAAAAGGGGGAGATGTCGGGCCTTAAAAACTAACGCCACCTTAAGTGACATTACAAGTGGCACCATTATGGGCCCACAGGGGTGTATTAATGTGACAGCCTAAGACGGCGCCGGGAGGAAGTAGGGTGGGAGTGTCTGCGGGAACTTTGCCTTAGCCCTTATTGGCCAAATACGCGCTTCCGTGCTCGTGAACACTGCGTGATTGCAATAGCTAGGCATTGAGATAGGATGCAGGCTCTTGTAACCTTTAAGCTGATTGGAGGATGTAAAAAAACCTCCCTTCCCCATTTGCCTTTAAAAGCAAGTACTTGTGTGATAATAAATGGAACTGCTCAACAGAATCCCCGCCACGTCTGAGTGTCCTTTAAGGGGCTGGTTGGGGCCGGTGGCTGTGCTCACCTCTCTTCATGGCTCTCTTCCCCCGTCTCCTTCCAATGGGGACTGGAGGGAAAGAGGAATCCAGGCAATTCGCTTGCCAACCAGAACACCAAGGGAGAGACTGATAACGAGGCTAGGGCTGTTCGGGTCGGCCGGCGGTGGACCCGACACTTGTACAGTCCATAATGTCCAGCAATAGGCAGAGAGATATCCTACTCAGAGTAATAGTTTGATAGAGAAATCAAACAAACAATTAAAACATTGGTGGTCTAAAATAGGGAGGTAAAAGCATGAAGGGCTGGCTGGCTTACACACCTTCACAAGTGTACTCACACTCAGCATGAGCAGGACCAAAGGAGTGTCCTCAGTAGATATTTTTATTTTCCTGGTAGATCCAGAGAAGAGAAGGTAGGGAAGGACACTGGTATGGCTATGCAATTCTTGCTAAGAGAGTAGTACATTGGTACTTTTTTTTTTCCCTATATCATCTCAATTTCTTTTTTCAGGGATATTTCTAAGCAAGAAACTGTAACTATGTTTTTAAACCTTATGTTAGAATGCCTGAGGGCTTGATGGGGGTGAGTTGTGCTTTCACACCATCTTGCAAAATTTGGAGTTAACAGTGAATGCAGGTATATCGCCTGGTGGCAAATTTAGCCCACTAGTTCTGCACCTATGTTACCTTATTCCATATGAATGGGAGCGGACTGAAGGGAAGACACTTGCTAGACTAGTATTGCTGCCTGCAATCAAGAGAAGCACAGTGGCTGAACCTAATGCACCTTCCAAAGGTGAAAAGGTTTGAATTCTTTTTAAAAATTTTTTTTGGTCTTAATATTAATGGAAAAAAGGAGGAATAGTAGCTAAGGGTAAAAAATTAATAAATAGGTAATGCAATAATACATTAACATTTCAAAAGAGGCTCAGAGCTCAATACTAGATGCCTGAAAGGGTGAAGCTGTGTTTGCCGAGAACCACTCCTGGTTTGGAACCTGACAAGATTGAATGGCAGCCTGCAGACCTGAGCGACCTAACCCTGGGAGACATATTCACATGATATGATGATGGACTGGAATAATTAATGACTAAATGGGATTTTAATAATGTGCCAATGTCTTTTAAGTTGTGTATCCTTTCAAAGACCAGAGGGTGAACTGTGATATTGTGAAAATATATATTTGGTCTTTATCCCCTTCTCCTGGCATACAACTCCTAAAATGCTTAGAATCTCCAAAGTGCTGTTTTTTCATGTGCTAATGAGATGACTGATGGCTGGCAGACCCTAGGTAGCCTCAGGATGGAGTCTGGCCAGTGGAAAGACCGAGGCAGTTCCACCTCCCCCCAACCTCCAGGGAGGGGAAAAGGGGTGAAGATTAAGGTGATTGCCAATCGCCAATGATTTAATCAATTATGTCTATGTAGTGATGCCTCCATAAATACTCAAGAGGCCTGGGTTCAGAGAGTTTCCAGATAGCTGAACACGTGGAGGTTCCTGCAGGGTGGTGCATCCAGGGAGGACATGGAAGCTCCACATCCCTCCCACACACCTTGCCCTATGCATCTCTTCATTTGTATCCTTTGTAATATCCGTTGTAATAAATGGTTATACATTAAAAAAAAAACACATTGAGATACCATCTCAGCCCAATTAGACTGGCCACTATCAAAAAGACAAAATATAACAAATGCTGGTAAGGATGTGGAGAAAGGGGAACAGTCCTACACTGTTGGTGGGATTGAAAATTAGTACATCCATCATGCAAAACAGTATGGAGGTTTCTCAAATAACTACACATAGAACTACCATACGATCCAGCAAATATGTACCATACGATACCCAAAGGAATGGAAACCAAGTCGAAGGGATACCTTGCATTCCCATGTTTATTGCAGCTCTGTTCACAATAGCCAACATATGGAACCAACCTAAATGTGCATCAACAGATGATTGGATAAAGAAAATGTGGTACATAAACACAATCAAATACTACTCAACCATAAAAAAGAATGAAATTCTGCCATTCGCATCAACATGGATGAGCTTAGAGAAAATTACGTTAAGTGAAATAAGCCAGGCACAGAAAGAGAAATACTACATGTTCTCACTCATATGTGGAAGCCAAAAAAAAGAGAACAAAACAGAACAAACAAACAAAAACAAATAAATAATAACAATAAGTTGAACTGTTAAAATAAAAGTGAAGAACTATGGTCAGCAGAGGTAGGAAAGGAGAGAGGATGGGGGATAGTAAAAGGCTGATTAATGGACACAACAGTATAGTGAGATAGGAAAAACAAGCCCTATTGGTGTACAGTCAACCCAGAAATCTATAATCAGTAATGTTTTACTGCATGTAACCAAACAATTAGAAGAAAGGAGATCAAATGTGCACATCATAGGGAAATGGTTAAGTTTTGCAATGATAAATAGGTTAATTACCCTGAATAGACCAACACACATTGTAATATGTATTGAAATATGACTATGTACCCCACAAATACGTACTATCAATATGTCTTAATAAAAAAAATTTTTTAAAGAGAAAATCTTGTTTAATAACTCACTGAAAGCAACATAAAATTTAACTGGTCCAGTTTCACACTGAATTTTATGTAACTCACTTTAAGTTTTCAAGAAACTGGCAGCAGTTTTCTATAAGCCACAAATCTTCCCCTACCCTTCACACTTTTCCAATTGTTACTATTCCGTTTAAGAGTTGTACATTACTGCATAAGGCTAGTTACTCTGAATAGCCTCTAACTAAAAACATTAAAATATTTTTGAAAGATTTCTGTGACTAACGTCATACCTCCAAGTATCTCAAGTACTATGAAAACTCACTAGAAAATACACTTCCAAAGCTATGTGAGAATCTCTTCAACCTGATTTCTAAACCTATTCAACATAACAAGTTGGAGCCGATTCTGAAAATTTTTTACACAAACGAGATTATAAATCATCTTATGGACCTCTAAACAAGTATCCCCTTTCCACCTTTTGTAGTCTATCTGAAAAAATATGCTAATTTTATATAAAATAATCAACTTTAGAACTTCTCTAGGATTCTCAGTGTTCTAAGAGGAAGAAATTAAATTGGCATAGTTTTAAAATAACTTGACCAAATAAATTACTATTAATTCTTTCTGTCAAATTAATAAAAATAAGTATTATTAACAAGTAAAATTTTTACTTTTAGTGCTTTTTTCTAGATATCACATGAAGTACATATACAAATGTGATCACTGCTCCATCCTCAGAGGCTTATATTCTCAAACAGCCCCTAATAATGTACTGTACGTTGTATACATAATGTATTTACACATAGAAAATCTAGAGCCACAGCAAGGGGGAAGCTAACAAATAAACTGACACTTACGTATAGAATTTCTCTTCAGGTACTTTAGGCTACATAATTTATGTCTGGACATCTAGAATCCCTGCTATTTCTTTTTAAATAATGATTTATAAAATTAGAAATCCATAATATTTTTAATACACGAGAAAATCACACATGCCACATGTAAAGGAAAAAAGAAAAGATATAATACTAAAGCATTTTTTTTTTTCTTTTTAAGGTATATAGCGTCACTCAGACTCAAAAACTTAAGAACTGCTTTTCTGCAGGCTCGTGGCCAGTGAAGGGAGATTTTGCAAAGATTCAGGTTCTCTCTAACAAAAACTATAAAGTCCCCAGAGAATTCTAACTATGAAACTTTCAAAGAACTTTGTAAAGTTTTAAAAAATTGCTAACATAACCATACTCTCCTAGAGATATAGATATGCTTCCCAATTCAAAATAGAACACAAAATAGTATTTAATCTTTGGAAACCAAGTGTCACAATCTTATAAAGCATTCTTACAAGAAATATTCTACTTTAAAATGACTATTAACTCTGTTTATATTACATATTTGAAAGAAGAAAATAACTTTTTCCTCTTCACTTGAGGTCCTGTTTCCTAGACATCGAATAGAAGTACAAATAATAAGGTCATTTTAATAAATTAATGTAATTCCTACTTTAAAAAGAGATACTCTTATTTTTACAGATAAAGCCTAAGCAACATGAATTAAAATTGTAATAAAATGATGTTTAACATTTTCCTAATCAGAAATGCCATAAGTTATGTGTGATGTAATTAATCGTGTCCAACTACTAAGTTTAAATTGATTACTTAATCTCATTTTGTGATCATTACAAGTCTATCTATATAAGAACATAAATTCTCAAAAAAAGAAAATAGATTAACCTTTATAAAAGAAAGATGTGAGAAGCTCAATCAGCTGGAAGCTAGAAATGCATGCCAAATTCTCATTGCTGTAAAGGTTATGGGAGAAATTTGCTTAAAAATAGGCATGTTAAGAACAGTAATAGCTCTCTCACTTTGTGTTCACATGTTCTCCTGAGATCAAAGGTGCATTTTTAAGAAATAAAACTTTCTTTACCAAAGCAGGCAACTAAAAAAATGAGGCATCTAAACATCAAGAACAATTGATAAATGAATAGATATATTGTTATTTTACGAAAATTAACATATTTGAGTTCGATTAATGTCCCCTGCCCCAAAACTTGGTCCTCACTATAACTGTTAAGGATGGGAAATCTTATTATGGTAATCGAAAGTTGGGGCCTTGAAGATGTGATCAACTTGATCGTTTAATGGTGGATGTGGGCATGGTTCTGAGGGCTTTAAAAGAAGAGCACATGAGGAGCTATCTCTCTGTGCCACCATTTTCTGCCACATGAGACCCCTGCATCACTGAAGCCACCACCAAGGAAGACCCTCACCAGCTGTGTTCCCTGGACTTTGGACTTCCCAGCCTCTAAAACTGCAAGCAATAAATTACATTTTCTTAAAAATGACTTAGTTCCTGGTATTACATTATAAGCAACAGAAATAGACTAATATAATATTTCTCATTGTTCTATGTTTAAATTTACTTTGGTTATAACTTTCAGTCCTATCTGAAAGCCAAAATATATCTTGTTCTTATGCATTTTCTTATTATAAAGAGAAAAAATATCTTATGGAATTAAAGAACATAAAGATTTGTATGCATTCCATTATTAGTCTTTTTTGTTTTTGTTTTTATTTCTTAGTCTTTTTTTTTTTTTTTGATGAAGTATTATAAAGAGAAAAAATATCTTATGGAATTAAAGAACATAAAGATTTGTATGCATTCCATTATTAGTCTTTTTTGTTTTTGTTTTTATTTCTTAGTCTTTTTTTTTTTTTTTTGATGAAGAGGATTAATTTTCTAGATGGAATTACTTAAATCCATGAAAGAAGAATAATCTTAATAATCATACAACAATATTTCATTTGAGTGGAAAGAACAATGAATTTAATCACAAAACCAGAGACATGCTTAATCTCCATGAAGTCAGAGATCATTATATCTGTCTTTTTTCATTAAATCATCCATTTTTCTAGTTCTAGCTATCTGGTATGTAGTAGAGGTTTCCTCGGCATGAACTACCTTCCCATTCCCAGGGTACCCCACCCTAGTGCTCCTTACTGCTGAAAATCACCTAGATAACTCCCACTCAGATATCTACTTTTCTGTAAAATTTTCTCTACCAACATACTTATTATACTCTGTCATAATCTTTGTGCAATATAGAGGTATAATCATGGGTTTTGGAATCAGACAGACATAGGTTCAAGCTCCAACTCAGTCATTCACTAGGTGTAAAAATGTCAGCCCCTAAATTTGAAATTTAAGTGTGAACATTTTAAATTGAATAAGCAAACTTAAATGAGCAAGTTGAAGAAAATTTTAACATTTACAATAGTATAATTTTTAGGTTATTTCCTGATTTCGAGTTTTATAATCAAAAAACCATAAAATTATAATTTCAAATCCTGAGAACATTCAAGCTCAAATCAAAGCTGTACTTTTAGAACTCAGTGGTAAAGATAAAATTTCCAAAATATACAACAGTTATGAAATATAGACCTACACACGCATGATAATGAAATATTTAAAATGATTTATCTGAACTAGATATAGGCCATCCTTAAAACTCACAAGCAAGAAAACCTTCCTTACAGGGTGTTTTTTCAAGTAATCTTTATCTGAGAGAAAATTCTTATTTCAAGTTAAATTGATGCTCATTATATATTCCCAGAAATTCCTTTTAAGGAAACACAACTAATCTGAAGATTCTCTGAAGCCCAATTAGAAACACTGATAGTGGCCCACTATCATTATAAAAAGAATCAAAACACTGAACTAAACTCAAGGAAAAAAGATAGGATAGATCACCAGGAAAATAAAGTATTAGGCCTGGAAAGGATTTATTAAATAGGAGAACAAATTAAGAAACTCTGAATAAAGGCTCAACACTGGCAAACAATTAATGACCTATTTTTTCCATTTTTGTGTAAGAACACAACTTATCTCATCTGGCTAATAAAAATTCAAAACAAAATAAAGAAAACAAACACAAACAAATACAAATAAAGATGAAAATAAAAACATCTTAATAAAGATGAAAAATTAAAATAATATATATAGCAACAATTTCAAATAAGCACAATTCAAGATTTTAAAAGTATATTCATATTCATGTAAAGATACATCTAAAAAGCTATATTGATACAGGGGATAGCAATAACCTCAGACAGTCTTGAGTCTCAGAAATCATGGGAACAAAAACATCACAACTATATTATGTGCTAGTACAATGCAAAATTAAAACTCAGTCTCCGGAAACTTTTATGTGTTTCTTTTATACTATATGCAAAGTTAGCATGAATTTCATCTTCTTTCAGGTTCATTAAATATATCATAATTACATCTATTCTTCCTTTGAGGTAGGGTACTACTCAAAGGAAAAAGAGTAGCCCCTGATTTACATTCATTCTTAAATGTGAAAGTATATACTGAGTACATATTATGTACCTAGCATAATATCAAAACTATGAAGGGGAATGATGAGGATAGATTCTCTGCCTTTAAGAAATAAATAATCTGACTAAAATTAAGAGATACAGTTATGAAGAAGGTAAAAAAAAAAATCTCTTGACAAAGGTTCTTAAACAAATGTGTGACAGAGTAGCTCAAAGTGAAATTAAGGTATTAAAAAAGATATTCTGGAGTAATTATATTCATAAAAGGCTTAATAAATTGAGAAAGAAAAATCACTACACTCCGGTATTATACACATCTTTTCTGTCAAAAGGTAACTTTCTTGCTAAAAATAAAAACTCACATATTAGTTCATAAAAATAGATTTCAAAATAGGTGAAAATAATTGTCAGAGATAATCAGGATGTTCCAAATAAAGTTAAATCTGCAAGTCAGGATTAATTCTATGTGATGGTATTGAGAGACCCAGCAGATGAAATTTTACATTGTTAAGAATTTTTTATGCATTAAGGAGAATTCTACATATATCACAAAGTGATGATGGGTCATTACTTATACACACACCAAAAAAAAATAAATTGATCACATGCTGACTCATAAAGAAAACCTTTAAATTATTTAATAGATTGAAACAATTGAGTATGTTCTATTTCCAGAATGGAAGTAAGCTTGAAATCAATAGGAAATAATGAGGGGAGAAAACTAACTTCACGAAAATTAAACAACACACTTTTAAATTTGCCAAAGAAGAAAAATATGAATTAAAAAAATATCTTACACTAAGTGAAAATAAACAACATAACAAAATTTGTGGAACTGAGCTTAGGCAGTGCATGAGGAAAATTCTGCCTCAAATATAAAAATAATCAAAAATCAAATATATTTCTCAAACCTTGAATTAACAAAAGTAGAAAAAGGTACAAATAAAAATAGTCTAATATCTATTAAGGGAATTGAACCTTTTTTTTTAAACTTTCCAATAAAAAAAATCTTAGATTCAGAAGATTTCACAGTGAATTCTTACAAACATTAAAGGAAGAATATCTCAATTTAGCAACAAATAAATAAATAAATAAAACTATTCCAGCAAATGGGGTGTGGGGAAGGAAGAGAGGGACAGAAACTCTTTTTTATGAATCGATCATTATAAAAACTTATAAAAGATCATTACAAGAAAAAATATTTGCTTTCTCTGCCCATAATTTTTCTGCCAAAATTGCTGTCTGCCCTCCTTGGACTTATAGAATGGCTTATTCACTGCCATGGTATTCTAGATAACATTATTTCTGGTCAAAAAGCTCATTTCACAGCAAAAGGAACGTAGCAATGGGCTCAGGTCCACAGAACTCACCAAGTCTAACATACCCTCATCAGTTCAAAGAAGGTGGCCTAGAAGAACAGAAGGACCTGTTGAAAACTCAATTATAGTGCCAAATGAGAAACAAGACCTTGAGAGGATAGGGTTCTAGTTTACAGAATGTAGTATATGCTTTGAATCAGACACCAATCTGTGGTGCTGTCTTTCCCATATACATAATTCATAAGTTCAGGAACAAAAGAGTAGAAGTTCAAATAACTCTTCTCATTATTTCACCCAATACCACACTCACAAAATAGCCTTTTTTGCCTCTTGTCTCTACAACACTGAGCTCTACTTGATGAGAAATCTTGCTACTCAAGGGAGGAATGCTTCTACAACTCTGATTCTCCAGAATTGAAAGTCATTACTGCCACTAGTATTTTGGGCTACTTATACCACTGAACCTAAGTAGATGTTACTCTACTGACTGGGGTGATTTATCACAAGTAACAAGTGAATGTTGTCTTGATGCTACAGTGAATTTTGGGTTGATGTGTCAGTGAATTCTCTGAGGTTCCTCTTAGTGCTTTTATCCCCATGCCTTCAACCAAAAAAAAAGCAGGGCCACTGAGGACTTATACTCTTCAGCAAGGAATGTTTGGGTCATCCCACCAGATAAAGAAACCTGTACAGCTGTCATCCACTTGAAGGCAAAGAAAACAAAGACAAGGTCATAGAAGAAGAAAGTTAGAAATACCAACTATAGTCTTGGACTAGTTAAAACACAAGGACTGTGGCAGCTATGCACATTAACTTCCTCACTTGGTGTGTGTGTTAACTATTTTCATCTTTCCTCTTTTCCTTATTTTTATTTTCTTAAAGTCTTATAAGAAATTAAAAATGAAGAGTAGCATCAGAAAAGAACTTTCCAATGCTATCCTCTCACAGAAACATCTACTTAAATAACTATCCATAAGCAAAAATACCTTAACAAGAGCTCAGATATCAAGATGAGAGATAATAGCACCTGGATGTAGTACAGAAATAAGAAAAGAAGCATTGAAGAGGATAGAAAGGACAGTTTCACATTACATGTGTCATCCCTCCAGCAGCACAGGGTGGAAAGAGATACCCTTGGCATGGAGAGGAAAGAAACTGAAATGAGCACCTAACTTGTCCATAAACTCATAACCAGACAAGCACCAACATCCTTAGGCTTTAGGCCAGGCCCACTGCCAAGCCTGCCCCAGCAGCTACAGGCCCCAGTGTGCTGCATGTACAACTGTCCATCTACACGCTCAGCAGTTCATCCTGCTCCCTTCTCCAGCAATCACTGCCAACACCACCAATGCTCAGCATGGATGCCACCAGCTCAACCTCATCCAGATTCAGGTGTTCCTATGTTTTGTTAGACAGGAGGAAAGAGCTTAGTTAACACAGCCCCACACACCCAGTGGTGGGAACTAGTCACAGAGATTACCCAACTGCATTGACCCAGGGAGGGTCATGTATATAGCCACTGGAAAGAGGTGAGTGAGGACAGTCCCTTGAGGGAAATTTACACTGCTCCTGAAGTCATGCAACCTGGGAGGTGTGAACTACTTGTGCAGCCCACGTAACTGCCTTGATCAGGGAGGGACATGAGCAGAGCATCTGAAGAGTCCAGAAAACTCAGGATATCCAAATAGAGTACACAAAAAGATAACTAGCCACCACCAAACCATCCCTTAAGTGAGAAAAGGAAGGACCCAGGAGGAGCCTGTGCTTGCAGGAAAGAGGGGAGAGAAACTCCACCCAGGATCACCCATTTAAGCTCATGAAGCTTGGTATACCCCATTGCCCCTATCAAGGTATAGGGACAACAAGATTGTCTAAGGTTACCCACCTCAACCAAGGAGTGACAGGGCACCCAGCTGCTTCTCCCAGGAACCCAATATCTTGCCCACATGCTCAATAAACCAACACAGCATCACTCATTTCAGCAAGGAACCACTGAGTGCTTCAGTCCCTAGGCCACAGAGGCACTTCAGACAACTCTGACATTGAATACAGCCAAACTAGCCACAGGGAGACTACACTACTGAATCTACATGAAACCAAAACTAAAGCAACCCATCCAATGGTCAATATAAAACACATCTACTGAAGAGAGTCTCTCTCCTCAAAAGCCACTCTAGAATAACAGAAGAAGCAACAGCTCCACCAGATGACCACACATAAATGCAGGGATACTAGAAATATGAAAAAAACAAGAAAATAAGACACCACCAATGAAAACAAAAACTCTCAAATATCAGACCCCGAACAATAGAAAATCCTTCAAATGTCTGAAAAGGAATTCTGAGCAACAATCTTAAGTAAACTCAATGAGCTAAACAAACACTCAGTTAGATGACACAACAAAATAAGATAAACAAACCAGGATATGAAGGAGGAAATTTACAAAGAGATAGATACCTTAAAAGAGAATATAGCAGAACTCCTGAAACTGAAGGACTCATTCATGAAATAAAAATTACAACAAAGAGCTTAACCAGCAGGCTAGAGCAAGTGGAAGAAAGAATTTCTGATCTTGAAGACTGTCTCTTCAAAATACCCTAAGCAGTCAAAAAAAAAAAAAAAAAAAAAAAAACCTTAAAAAAAATGAAAATCTATGAGATCTACCAAACAACCTTAAGCACACAAACATCTGAATCATAGAAGTCCCAGAAGGGGAGGAGAAAGGAAAAGTCATTGAAAACCTATTCAATGAAATAATAGCAGAAAACCTCCCAGGGATTGGGAGAGATACAGACTTCCAGATCCAAGAGAATCAAAGATCCCCAAAAGATTCAATCCCAAAAGGTCCTCTACAAGACACATTATAGTCATACTGTCAAATGTAAAGGCAAAGAGAGTATCCTAAATTCATTAAGAGAAACACATCAAATTACCTATAAGGGAGTCCCCACTACACTAAAAGCAGACTTAGCAGAAACCCCCAAACAGATGAAATACAAAAAGATCTTCACCTAGGCACGTTACAATTAAATTCTCAAAAGTCAAAAACAAAGAGAGAATTTTGAAAACAGCAAGAAAAAGAAAAAAATCATCACATACAAGTGTCCTTCTATTAGACTGTCAATGGATTTCTCAACAGAAATGTTGCAGGCCATGAGAGAATGGGATAACATATTCAGAGTGCTAAAAGAAAAACTCCTCAGACCAAGAATACTATACCGAGCAAGACTATCCTTCAAGAACAAAGGAGAAATACTGTATATCCCAGACAAACATAAACTACAAGAGTTCACCACCATAAGACCAGCCCTACAAGAAATCCTCAAGGGAGTTCTACATATGGAATCCATAAATGATACTCATCACCATGAATACAGAAGAATGAACAAAACCCACTGGTACAGCAGATATGCAAACAGGAAAGAGAAAGAAACTATACCTTACCACCTCAAAAAATCAACAAACACCAAACACGAACAACAAAAGGGAAAGAAAGGAACAAAATATATTTAAAACAACCACACAAAAATCAACAAAGTGCCAGGAGTAAGACAATATCTTTTAACAACCCTAAATGTAAATGGGTTAAAGTCCCCATTCAAAAGACATAGACTGGCTGAATGGATTTATAAACTACACTCAACTATATACTGCCTATAAGAAACTCACCTCACCCATAAAGACTTATACAGACTAATAGTGAAGGGATAGGAAAAGATATACCACACAAATGGAAACTAAAAACAAGCAGGAGTAGCTATTCTTACATCAGATAAAATAGACTTTAAACCAAAAACCTTAAAAGATACAAAGAACGCCATTATGTAATGCTATGCAAGAGGACATAACAATCAAAAACAGATACACACCTAACATCAGAGCATCCATATATATAAAGCAAAGCAAAAACTATTAGACCTAAAGAGAGAGACAGACCCCAATACAAGAATAGTTGGGGAGCTCAAAACCAGTCTCTCAACACTGGAAAAAACCATTTAGGCAACAAATAAACAGAGAAACACCAGATTTAAACCACACTTTAGACCAAATGGATATGGCAGATATCTTCAGAATATTTCATCCAACAACTTCAGAAAATACATTCTTCTCATCAGCAAATGAAATATTCTCCAAGCCAGACCACATGTTAGGTGGCAAACCAAGCCTTGACAAATTTTTTAAAAATTGAAATCAAGAATCTTTTCAGACCACAATGGATTAAAACTAGAAATCGAGGAAGCCCCCACCACTAAGCAGAAGGGAGAAGCACACATGGAGTTCTAGGCATGAGCCAAGGGCAGCACCCACCATGCAACAGAAGGCAGAAATGCACACAGGGTCCTAAGCAACAGCCTTGGGCACCTGTACCACCTGGAAGAAGGCAGGAGCACGTGTGAGATCCTAGGCAGGAGCCCTGGGAAGCCCCCACCACCTGTCAGAAGGAAGGACCATGCTGAAAACACTACTTACATGTGGGTGGTTCACCACAGCCATTGACACAGACATGGCTGCCACAAAAGCAGATCACCATCACAGTAGCAGCCACAGTCACCATGCAGGTGGCCTGCCAGCCACTCGATTGCATTGACACAAGAAGAGTCACCAACAGAGACCAGAAAAAGAAGAGGAAGTTTCTACTCTCAAAGCCCACTCCAGAGTAATAGAAGTAGCACCTGCTCTACGAGATGACAAGACATAGAAATGACAAGTATAGAAATACTAGAAATACAAAAATCCAAAAATTATATGACACCACCAAAAGAATACAGCAACTCTCAGATACAAGATCTTATAGAGCAGGAAATTCTTGAAATGATTGAAAAGGAATTCCAAGCAAAAATTTTAAGGAAACTCAGTGAGATACAAGAAGACTCAGACAAGATAATGAAATGGAAAAAAAATCCAAGATATGATGGAGGAAATTTACAAAGAGATTAATACCATAAAAAAGAATTTAGAAGAACTTATAGAACCATAAGTTACGTTCAACAAAATAAAAAACACAACCATGAGCTTAAGCATCAGGCTAGAAAAAACAGAACAAAAAAATTCTGATCATGAAAATATTTTTTTGAAATAACCCAGGTGCACAAAAAAAGGGAAAAAATAATTTTTTAAAAATGAAGAAAATTTAAAAGAACTAACCAACAGCCTTAAGCACATGAACATTTAAATCATGGGTTCTCCAGAAGGGGAGGAGAAAGGACAAGGCATTGAAAAACTATTCAATGAAATAATAACAGAAAAGTTACCAGGTATACAGAGAGACATGGACCTTCAGATCCAGAAGGCTCAAAGATACCCAAACAGATTTGATCCAAAAACTTCTCTCCAATACACATTATAGTCAAACTGACAAAGCTCAAAGACAAAAGACAATCCTAAAAGCAGCAAGAAAAAAAGCAACAAGCTGCCTATAAGGGAATCCCTATCAGACTTAAAGCAGATTTCTCAACAGAAACTCTACAGGCTAGTAGAAAATGGGATGATATATTCAACATATTAAAAGAAAAAAAAACCTGCCAGCCAAAAATACTACACCCAGCAAGGATATCCTTCAGAAATGAGGCAGAAATAGTGTATTTCCCAGACTAGACAAAAAATGCAGGAGTTCACCACCACATGACCAGCCCTGCAAGAAATCCATAAGGGAGTACTGCATCTGAATTGGAAAAACCATAGTTACTACCACTAATACATAAGAAAGAGCAAAACCCTCTGGCAAAACAAAAATACAAATAAGAAAGAGAAAGAAACTAAATCCTACCACCTCAAAAAAAAAAAAAAAAAAAAAAAAATAATCACCACCACTAAAACACAGAAAAAGCAAAACCCACTGGTAGAACAAAAATGCAAATGGGAAAGAGAAAGAAACTATATCATACCACTTCAAAAAACCAACAAATACCAAAGACAATAATAAAAGGAGAAGAAAGAAACAGAAGATATTTAAAACATCCAAACAAAAATCTATAAAATGCCAGGACTAAGACAATATCTTTCAATTACAACCCTAAACGTAAATGGAATAAACTCCTCACTCAAAAGACATAGACTGACTGATTGGATTAAAAGGATCAGGGAAATGCAAATCAAAAGCACATTGAGATATCATCTCACTCCAGTTAGACTAGCCAGTATCAAAAAGACAGAGAATAACAAATGCTAATGAGAATGTGGGGAAAGTAAAGAGGATGTGAGTCCCACCTCTTACACTTGGTGGGAGTGTAAATTAGTTCAACCATTTTGGAAAATGGTATGGAGGTCCCTCAGATAACTACAGACAGAACTGCCATAAGATCCAGCAATTCCACTGCTGGGTATATACCCAAAGGAATGAAAATCATCATGTCAAAGGGATACCTGAAGCCCCATGTTTACTGCAGCTCTATTTACAATAGCTAAGAGTTGAAACCAACCTAAATGGCCATCAACAGATGACTGGATAAGGAAAATGTGGTATATATACATAATGGAATACTACTCTGCAATAAAAAGGAATGAAATTATACCATTCACAGTAATGTGGATGAACTTGGAGAAAATTATGTTAAGTGAAATAAACCAGACAGAGAATGAGAAATACTGCATATCCTCGTTCATAACTGGGACAGAGAGGGGAGAGGGGAGAGGGGAGAGGGGAGGGAGAGAGAGAGAGAAGAGAGAGAGAGAGAGAAAGGAAGAAAGAGAAAAAGAGAGAGAGAGAAAGGAAGAAAGAAAGAGAAAAAAGAGAGAGAGAAAGGGAGGGATGGAGGGAACCAACAACAATTGTAATAGTACATTGTACTTTCAAAAAGAGAGAACAGAACTATGGTTACTAGAGTTGGGAAAGGTTAGTTAGACAGAACTGTCATTACTAGAGTTGGGAATAGGTTAATGAGAAATTGGTTATGGGTCCCAAAGAATGATTACATATTGTAATGATGAATATACTAATTATCCTGATTTGGTCATCACATATTGTACACAGGTTTTGATATTCAACTCTGTACTCCACAAATATGTATAATCAATTATGTTTCAATTAAAAATACATAAAAATAAAAATAAAATCAAAGCTGGTGAACTTAAAAAAATTGTAGAATGCAAATATTATCAAAACAAATATTAACAGATCTACTGGGAGAAATAGACAGCAATACAATAATAGCAGAGGGCTTCATGCCCCCACTTTCATCAACAGATAGGTGATATAGATAGAAAACTCAATAAGAAAACATTGAACTTGAACTAAACTTTAGAGAAAATGGTCCTAACAGACATATACAGAACATTCCATCCAGCAGCAGCAGAATACATATTTGTCTCAAGCACAGATGGATCATTCTCTAAGATAGATGTTAGGCCACAGAACAAGTCTTAACAACAGATATATGAAAAGGTACCCAACATCACTAATCATCAAGGGAGTTCAAATCAAAACCATAATGAGATATCACCTCACACCTATTAGGATGGCTATTATCAAAAAACAAGAGCTAATATTGGTGAGGATATGGAGGAAAGGGAACGCTTGTACACTTTTGATGGGGAAATAAATTGATACAGTCATTATGAAAACCAGTATGGAGGTTCTTCAAAAACTAAAAATAGAACTACCATATAATCCAGCAATCTTACTTCTAAGTATATATCCAAAGGAAACAAAATCAGTATGTCAAAGAGATATCTGCAATCTCATGTTCATTGCAGTATTATTCACAATAGCCAAGATATAAAAACAATTTAAGTGCCCACCAATGGACAAATGGATAAAGAAAATGTGATATGTATATACACAGTGGAATATATTTAGCCTTAAAAAAAAAAAAGAAGGAAATACTGTCATTTGCAATGACACAAATGAACCTGTAGGACTTTATGCTAAGGGAAATAAGCTAGACACAGAAAGACAAATACTGCATGATCTCACTTACACACAGAATCTAAACAAGTTAAACTCAGAAGCAGAGAGAGAATGGTGATCAAGGACTGAAACACAAAGAAGAAATAAAGAAATGTTGGACAAAGGGTACAAAGTTTCTGTTAGAAGGTACAAGTTCTGGGGATCTATTGTACAGCATGATGACTATTGTTAATAATAGTGTATCATATACTTAAAAATTGCTAAGATAGTAGATCGTAAATGTTCTCACCACAAAAAAGTATGGGAGGTGATAAATATGTTAATTAGCTTAATTTCATCATTTCAAAATGTATAGATACATCAAAACATCATGTTGTACACCATAACTATATACAATCTGTATTTACCAATTATACCTTAATAAAGTTGACAAAAAAAGAAAGAAAAGAAAAAAGAAATTAATAAAGTACGATTTAGTATTTGGGTAACAGAATACTTAGATGATCTACGACTAAATTTTCCCAGAGATGAAGAAAACGACTGTTGAAAACTTGTGTCTCCTCGTTTTGGAGAGAGTGAGAATGCTTTTGTTGTACAAAGAAAGATTGTTTCTCATTAGGCAAAAACAGAGTGGGTGGGAAAGCTATGTAGAAGTTCAAATATGCATAGAAAGATGCATATGTATGCTTACTAGCCAAAGGGGTGAAACACATTAGATTTTAAACTACAGACTCAGCTCCAAGCCTGGGAATCTGCAAACCATACTTCTGCTTTGCCACATAGCTCCCTGTTGGACCCTGCCAACATGGTGCTAGAGAGAATATGCAAGGCTTGTGGAAAGAGAAGGAACTTCCCCCTTTTCATCTGCTTCTTAATTCCAGAAGCAGCAGTTCCTTCCCATAGTTACAATTTCTCTGAATCCTTTTGTAATTTTTCCCACATGCTTCTGCTTTATTTTTTTCCTGTGTCATGTATCCTCTCAAACTTTATAACATGAATATTTCTTCTTCTCATTATTTTTTTTCTCTATACTCCTCCTCACATCTCTGGCTTTTTTCTTTTCCCTTCTTTTCTCTACCAATGTCATTATATTTTTCTACCAATGTCATTTGAACTATATGAAACTGTTAGTTATCCACATTTGTTCTCTTTGTACTTGTATTGGTATACCAGTATAATGTTACTTGGTGATAACATCTTAAACATATGTGATGGGAAAAAATGTCTTTTATTCTACACTAGCTGTAATAACACAATAGAACTTTTGTCTGCTCCTAAATCTCCCAACAGAAGGGCCATTAGTACAGACTTTGGTATATAATGATGACCAGATGCTCAACATTTTAATGTTCTGAATTGGCCAAAAGATGACTGTGTTAACCATGTCAGTAACATTAGATTTCTACACATGAAACCAGCATTGACGATGACAGCTTTCTTTACCAGTGGAGGTAATTTTGAAAAGAGATACGAATTCCTAAATGTTTAAATATACTGTAGCAAGGTTTACTCCTCATGAATATGTTCATCTTAAGTAAGATAATCAGACATTTGAAGTCAATTTATAAATGTCATGCTTCCTTAGTCATGAACTTGTTATAAGGAGATTTTAAAGGTATTAATAACGCATTATACCATATGTAGAGGTACAGATGTAGTAATGTTGGCATCAAGGACCTTAAATGATGGAGTTAAGGGTCTTGACTAATCATCTCCATGTCATTTTTACCATATTGTAACTCTTTTAATTCCCACATATTCTACGAATCTCAGAGATTATATAGAATCATTTTGCTGTTGTTCATTTTAAGTGAATATGGTACCTTCAAAATTAGGACTGAGTTTATTCCCAAAACACATGAAATGCAAAAATTTTTTATCAATTAAAGAGTAAAGATAAAATCACCTCTTCATAAATCTATTTATTTACTTCTGAGATTTATGTAGGGCAAATAAAATAACTAAAACTGCAGTTTTAGAACACTAAACTAGAACTTCAGAACTGCATTCTCCTCACAATCTGCAAGTACTGACAGGACATAGCACCCAGTCAGAAATTGTTGTTAGAATTTGGTTTATCACAGTGCATCTTGCTCAGCAGTTGCCTTCTCTATTCCTTTTCTGCCTTGATAAAGATAGCAACCAGCAGCACTCATTCTTGCTGTTTGCTTATCAAACTTATTTTCTGAACTAACAAAGTTAGACAATTAAATGAAAAATGTAAACAGATTTTAAAATGTAATGGAAATACAGGGAGTATGTAAGTACACTGTGACCAATTCACTCTTTAGTGTGTCAGAAATAATTTACCTAAATCCTCTACTTGTACTGATGGGCCTGCAATAAGAAAATTTATTACAATGTGTTCTCCTTCACCAATGATTAGGTGTATGACAAGACACCAAAAATTAACCAACCAACAAAGCAAACTCTAAAATCTATGCAAAAATCTAAGAATTTTTTATAAGTATTCCAGTGAAAAATTACAAGGAAAGAAAGAGGTGAGGGCAACACAATATAGTTTTTAGTCAGAATAACTTTGGTTCTTATGGAATAGTTCAGCTGAAATCCATTTCTAATACATTTTTACTAAATTCAGGATCCCAGTGATCTATCTCCCAGGGCCAGGGGATCTTTATTTTGAGTTCCTAAGACACTATTTTACCTGCTGACTTGTGACCCCTCTTCAAAGGTCTAAATTCTGAATCCCAGCTCCATAATGTCCCTCCAGCTTTCAAGTTTTAATAATTTTAACCTATTCCTAGGGATAGCAAATATAACAAATGCCCAAATATAACATTATAGCATTTCTTTCTGCACCAATATGGGGGAAGAAGGGTATTACTCTAACATCCTCCCAGACTTTCAATATTCCCCCATGATGTGGGAGACTATGAAACAGACCTCAACTGCCCTGCTCTTCTACCCTTCTCTGTCCTTCTCTATCCTTTCAATCTAGGACTTTCTCTTTCAGTGTAGCAGGAGACTTCTCTTATCTTAAAATTTCCCTATTCTCTTTTTTATAGTAATGTTCTTGCATCTCTGCCATCACCTTGAAAAGAACATGCTCCAACATTCCACTGGACCCAAGAGACACCCCAGTCAAATGGCAGCATGAAGTACAGTTCATGCAGCCTGATGTAAGCTTCTCTAACCAGCAGCAAACTTGTGTGTCAATAATAAACACTTTTTGTTGTATGCTATTAAGGTTTTGAGTTTGCTTATTATTCAGCAATAACTTATTAAAACAAGGTACAATGCTAGCCAGCCTCTGGTTTGAGAATATTTAAAGGAAAGCTTTTGGAACTTAGAAAAACCTTTTCACTCTTTTTATAAAGCCCCATTATAAAGTCTTGGACCCCCACAACTATTGTCTCTGAAATGAGTTTCAAGAAATTTTCCGAGGTCAAAAGGGAATATTTATTCTATCCATCCCGTTGCATTTCTGACATAGCAATCCTAATCCTCTGAAAAGCCTCTGGTTGAAGACAGTGAATTTCACTCACAAGTAAGTATGAAAAAGAAAAAGACATGATCATAGTTCAATGTATGTTCTTCATTAATATTATAGAACGATGAAAAGAGTGCATAGGCAAGAGATTGACTTAGTTTTGAGCCATAATCCTACTATTTACAATTTTTATAGCTAACTTACTTATAGCCTGCTATGGGTAACACAGTGAGTAAGTGTTGTAAGCAATAGTACCCTTAATTCTTACCACGATCCTATCAGGCAGGTCCCATTATCCCTAATTAACAGTTGAGGAAACTGAAATTTACATGAGTTGCCTAAACTCTTGTAGCTAGAAAGTAGAGCTGAGATTAGAAGAGCATTTCTCTTATTCCAAAGCTTTTATCTTAAACTTTGTTCTGTTTTCTTTTGTTTTGTTTTTTGTTTGTTTGTTTGTTTGTTTTTATTGTCCTTTTTTTGAGACCAGCCGCACCGCGCTCAGCCAGTGAGCGCACGGGCCATCCCTATATAGGATCCGAACCCGCGGCAGGAGCGCTGCTGCGCTCCCAGTGCCGCACTCTCCCCAGTGCGCCACGGGCTTGGCCCTTCTTTTGGTTTTTGTTGTTGCTTTTTTGGTTTTTGGAGGGCTGGCTAGTTCAGAGACCTTGGTGTTATCAGAACCACATTCTAACCAACTGAGCTAACCAGCTAGACCCTAGTTAACTTTAACCTAGTCAGGGATGATATTCAAAATATTTAACAACCCAAATTAACATAAATTCATATATAAATCAAAATTTATTTTTAAAATTTCCTTTCATTCTGAACTCTATGTTTTGTAACTGTTTATCAAGTGATACGAATGTAATACAAATTGTTCACCAAATAATTCTAATAAATTTCAAGTGATTTGTTAATTTTTAGAAAATGTTGCAATAATTTTTTGTGATGTGATATGTTTTAATACCAGTTGTCAACTAGCCAAATGATGGCCATTTTGAGCCATGAATTGACCTAAGAAAGTATATCAAACTCTTCCAATGGCTTTCACTAAATTGATAGTCATTACTTAACTTTTAGTCTCATAATAACTAGTTATTAACTTCAAAAATATTCTCCATCAGTTTATGACAAACAACACCAATTGCATTTTTAAAAAAGTTTTGTCCCATATAATAATGTCCAAGCAAGGATACATTCACATATCTTTTGTTTTAAATCACAAAAAAATATTTATAATACTGTCATATTTATTTTATTCAAGCCTAATTTTTCAAGCCAGAGTAAAATGCCACTAAAATACCTTTAAGAGTGGCCTCTTTTGTTGAACTGCCTCAGTTTGAATTCTGGCTCTGCCACTTAATCTTTAAACTCTGTGCCTCAGTTTGTTCATTTTGAAAGATGACCATGTATAGTACTCAGATGAGTTATTATGTATTTGGAATGGTGCCTGCCTTAGAATGCGCTATATAAGCATTAGCTCTTATTTTTACAATAAAATTAATTTGACCTGTCTATGACAGGTGTTTGTGATTATAAATAATGTATCTCATTAAATGAAGGTGAAATTGTTAACATATTCTCAGGGGTGATTCCCCTAACATACATTCAAAAACAAAAGGTTCAAAACAGGCAATCTTCCTTTCAATCCTCTGGTGGATAAGAAAGATAGATTTATTTGCATTTTACACTTAACCTGCATAGGTTGACCATTAGTTTTAATGCATTAATGAATCTTCTTTAAGACTACCTACTTTGAGGGAGTGTTAGGCTTTGTTTCATTCCCAAGAGGCCTCTGAGGCTATAAAAATTAAAACTCAAGCTCATCTGGTTGGGCAAATGCCCTTTGGGTGAAAATTAGCTTCAGTGCTCTACTTGCCACTCAGGGTCCTTCCTTAATTTAGCCTTTATCTTGTTTACTTTACTATCTAACTCTTGAAAGCATTCATTAATATCTTTGGCTTCTATTTTATCTAGAATTTTTATTGTTTTCAGAGAGTGGGTCAGTCCACATACCAGTATATCATAATGGTATTCTAAAATGCATATTAAATCACTCGAGCACTATTTTTGCTTTTATTTTTAAATATCTTCATTTTGGGGCCGGCCCGGTGGCGCACTGGATAGTGCGCCGCTTCGGAAGTGCGGCGGCGCTCCCGCCCGAGGGTTCGGATCCCACATGCAGACCGGTTCCCGCTCACTGGCTGAGCGAGGCGCGGGGGCAACACCGAGGGTTGCGATCCCGTTGCCGGTCCCGGTCTGGTGCGGGGGCGACACTGAGGGTTGCGATCCGTTGCTGGACATGGAAAAAGACAAAAAAAAAAAAAATCTTCATTTTATAAATAAAAATCAAATCACATATGAGTCTAAAATAAACAACAAAATTGTCTTCCTGGTTCCATTCTGAGAAATATTTCCTTTTAACAGTAGTTGGATATTTAAGGGTTTTGTTGTTGTAGGGTGTTTTTTGTGGGTTTTCTTGGGGGGTTGGGTTTTTTTTTTTACCATTATAAGTCTAGTATAAAGACTACTACTAATTTGTCAATTTTTGACAACATCTGTTAATTCTGTACTATGAAGTGAGAAATTTACCACATATGCTACCTCCTAACCTCTTGATCTTATTATTATTATTAGGGTTTCTAATATTTATATTGTCTTATATTATAAAATCAGTGATTTGAATAGGTTGATTTAAAATCAACCAATATTGGCCGGCCCTGTGGCGCACTGGATAGTGCGCCGCTTGGGAAGCGCGGCGGCGCTCCCGCCCGAGAGTAAAATCATCTGACCAAGCTAATCA
>NW_007732588.1:38362-44549 GCF_000696425.1 Galeopterus variegatus
AAAAAAAAAAAAAAAAAAAAAAAAAAAAAAAAAAAAAAAAAAAAAAAAAAAAAAATAAAATCAACCAATATTAAGACAGAATTTAGATTATCATTGTTATTCCCTATGGAACAAGTAGTATGGCCAAACGCACAGAGAAGTAAATGAAACTTTATATCACCAAATACTTGCCTCTTGAAGACTATCTCAATACTCTTCAATATTTACCACAAACCAAAATGCCTTCATTAATTTGTTCTAATTTTTCTTTACTTCATCCAGGAAATGCTGTTTCTTCTCTTCCCCATGTTTACATCACCCTTCTGTTTCCTTTTTTTTATTTTGCTAGAGCAACTCCACATATGGAAACGTAGAGGTACTAAACTTTCTGAGCACTCGCACGTCAGAAAATTATTTTCCTGATTCAATCAATTGAAATTTGGGTAGAGAAAAAATTCTATATCAAAAATACTTCCTCTGAGAAATTTGTGAAAATACTTCTCCATCACCTCCTAGTTTTGAAATACTGCTAATGCTGCTAAGCAAATGTCTGATATCAATTGTATTTCTGCTCCTCTGTAGGTGACCCAGTTAATTTTCTCTGTAGAAGCTTCAAGGATATTTTCTTTATTTATGGTCTTCTGAAAATGCAAAAGAATGTGAAAAAAATATATGTCCTTTTAAACGCAACATCTTTGGCATTTTGTTGGGCTTTTCAAATTAAAGACTTATGTCTTTATTCAGTTTGGGATAATTTTCTATTTTTTACATCAAATACTCCTGACTATTATTTTAGCATTCTGCTTCTAGAATGCCTAATAAACAGACATTTCGCTTGTGTCCATCCTTTATTTGTATAAATTCCAATCTTTTTATCTTTTTAGATTCAATGAATGATTACGTTGTAGTTTTTTTTAAAGAAGAAAATATTTCGGGCCGGCCTGTGGCTCACTCGGGAGAGTGTGGTGCTGATAACACCAAGGCCCCAGGTTCGGATCCCATATAGGGATGGCTGGTTAGCTCATTGGGTGAGCGTGGTGCTGACAACACCAAGTCAAGGGTTAAGATCCCCTTACCGGTCATCTTTAAAAAAAAATAAGAAGAAGAAGAAGAAGAAAATATTTCATTGGGAACTTGTAAAAGGAAGAATCATGTAGGCTTAGTCTTTTATATGAAACCAGAAGTTGGAGTGGGGGGGTTATATTTTTTATGTGAAAATACAACTTGGAAAATTAAAATATTATAGCATCCTCCAAGATTTCAGCATATCTGTATATATTCTCATATACCCATATATATCGTGTGTGTATATATATAAAACATAAAATATCTAGGAGGTAAATTTTCTAATATTTTTATTTGGCATGAAAATTATAAAATTAATTTCATTATTTCACACATTTGAGAGATTATTTCAATTTTGTTTTGAGATCAATAATTTGGATTTTTCATTATATACATATTATACACCCTTTTGCTTGAAGGGTATTATCAGTTGCAGAAGGAATTAAAATACCAAGGTTTTCTATGTGACTAAACTATTTAGCTTCCTGGGTAACCAGAGCCCCACCCAATACATTTAGTTGCAAGTGTTTCATGCCAAAAAAGACAACACTAAAAATGAGTTTTCAGATCCAAAGTGAAACAAAGATAAAAGAGAAAAATGTAAATTAGGTAAAAGCAATTGGTGGAACAACTCCTCTTCCTTTAGGGCAGATTGTACTTCATGACAAACATAAACTATAACATATACATATGCATTCCTATTGTTGCCTTCAGAGATTTCCACTGTTTTTTCCTAGTGCCTGTAATATTATGATAGAAATAACTTTAAATCCATTCTAAATATGCCTAAGCTTAAAAGCTTTATATTACTAACAAATTACTTACGACATACTTCACAGAAGATCCTGAAGTGTGTACAACAATGACTCACTTGAGAAATATAATACAATCCTAAAATTTGTCAAGATGAAGAAATGATCTATCAAATTAGCACATTTAATCAACAATTACTGAGAATCTACTACATGTCATGAACATTACTAGATGACTTTAAACTGCCTTTTGAATTTACAGCTACAAAAAATTCTCATAGAACCTGATGCCAATTTTGACCCTATCTCAGATTCCATCAATTAATTCCTCTTAAAAAGAATTAAGTTCATTTCTGAATGGCTCTCACCAAATTAATCTAATTTCTATGATTTCCTAGACATTCCCAGTAATATTAACTAGCATTGTATTTGTCCTTTCCTTAAATTAGTTCATCCTGATCTTGTACCAGTTATTTCACCAATGAAGATATTATAAACCAACTCTTAGCATTGTTTCATCTGGCAGAATTTTATTTCAGCAAGCAATGCTCTGCTTTGGTTGATGAGCTATGTTTTAAAAACATGGTTGATGACACTGTTTTGGTAATTTTTATTAATAACATATTGTAAAATATATTCTAAAAGATGGTCCAATTTCTACAGAAATTTATTTTAACATGTTGTACACACATTGTGACATTTGTCTTAGTCCGGGCTTCTATAACAAAATATCATAAACTGGGTAGCTTATAACCAACAGAAATTTATTTCTCACAGCTCTGGAGGCTGAGAAGTCCAAGATGACAACATGAGCAGATTCAGTGTCAGGTAAGGGTTTGCTTCCTCATAGACAGACAGTACCTTCTCCATGTGTCCTCACATGGTGGAAGAAGCAAATGAGCTTCCTTGGTCCTATTTTATAAGGGCTTTGCCCTCATAACCTAATCATCTCCCAGAATGTCCCATTTCCTAATACCATCACCTTGAGGGTTAGGATTTTAACATATGAATTTTGGAGCAACACAAACATTCAGACCCTAGCAATATTATCAATGAGTGTTCCTTTTTAACTGTAAATTTTACTTTGATCTTTTTGTAAATGCAATCTTAATTAATTATCCAACTATTCATTTTTAAATTTAACCTGCTTATTTATTTTCAATTTATTCAATATTAGCTACTTATTAAAAAAATGGAAGGTCAGTTAGAAAAATTCATATCAACACAGTTTAAAACACAAGTTAACAGGAATGGGAAAAATCACTGAGAAGTCTTAGGTTTCAAGATGAACTCAAATTGAAAAAAAAAATTTACTCTATGAGTAAACTGAGTTGAACCTAAACTAAACTTTCCACTCCATATACAACATAATGAGTTCAGCTTTCATATATGTCCTAAGAATGAAGGCTCTCTGACCCCATGAGAGAAGATGCATGTAATATTCTCTCATAGAGCAATGCTGGACTTCCCCCTAGCTTTAAGAATTTTGTTGAACTTTAAAACTATGGAAGTATCAGGCTAGTCAAAGAAGTTTCAGCAGACTACCAGGTACTTCCTCTCTTAGGTCCTAATATAATGTTTATGTTATGCTGTCTCTTCCATGATACCTACATGACAAATAGGTTTGATTATAAAAGTCTTCTTACCATATCTGGTACTTCAGTAGTTCTTCCTTTTCTTGACAAGAAAGCAGCATATTTGTTAGTCAAGTTAGGTAATTCATCAAAAATTCCACCGACCTGTGAATTCCAGAAAGCATGTTAAAAGAAGGAGTTAAAAAGGTATATAATTTATTTTTATCAATACAAGTGGAACTATAAATAATTAATTTGCAATGCATCAATCTTGCTCTGTCATTAAAAAGAGATAAACTTTTATTTACAAATTTTTTTTAATTTAATAGAATTTAGAAGTAAAAAGCTTTAAGTCAATGAGATACTAAAATGAAAAAAAAAGAGCTGTTATATAAACCTCTAGGTAAGTATGATTGATTTGCACACATTATTTAAACATATTAGTGGTGAGTTATTAGCTGTACTCTAATGTCAAATTCAGACATCAATTCTTGTTCTATTTCATGACCAGCAGGTTGTGATCTCAATAATATATGAGTATAAGGTATTTAGCCAATTATATACTATTATCTGTTAAGACTTTATTATTAACAAATGAAATAAAAATATATATTAGCAATAATTAATTATGTGGCAATTCTAAATTAATATACTTTCTAAGCCAAATGATTCACACTCTCTTAAATATTATATACATTGTAAATGTAAATTAATAGGCCAGAGGAGTCTGGTAATCTAAAAATAATTTTACTAGCAGTTATTTGATCTTTGTGATATTATACTCTCTCTGATTTATAATACAATTTATTTATTTATATTTATTTCATAATTTAAACTGTATAAACAGAAGCAACATTCTTTGTACATAGAAAAAGAATAAGAATTTATCTTCCCATTTTTACACATTTCACTGTTTTTATTTCAGAATTTAATGTTCATATTTAATATTTCAGAATTTGGCACATAGTAGAGAATAGTTAGATATCTCTCTTTCTTTGTTCATTTTTCTGGTAACATTAATTTACTAAAAATCTATCCCCCATATATACTGTATCTGTGAAACTATCTACCCTGAATGTGGAAGTTGGCACTTATCCACTCATTTTTTTTATATTTATTATTCCTACCTAGTCACTTAAAAGAAAATAGGTAGGTTCTATCACTTTTAAAAACAGAACAATCATAGTCACATCTTTTAAAAATGTGCAAGCCTTCCAATATAGAACATCTGAGACAGCATTATTATTTCGTGTTATTTTTAAATTTTTTGAAGCTGAAAAATGTATTTTTTTATAATAATTTGACTATTGTCATGTATATGATACTAGAAATTATGACATAAGGAAGTTCCAAAGAATTCTGCAATTTTTACTGTTTGGGGGTAGAAGTTACCAAGCTTTAATGAAATTACAAAGAAATGAATTACTCATTGGACGACTTTGGCTTTAGAGGCAATGAATGGTTTGCAGAAGACCACATTTCTTCCATAAATAATTTAAAATAAATTTAGATAAGATATAACAAAATCCTATTTTTAAAGGCCTCTTAGAGCGGCAGAAGTAACAGAGACCAGAGGGCTAAGATTCTGAAAAGGGTAGAACCTCTGAGGGGTGAGTTATCAATCTGCTTTCTCCCTGGAGGCATTTGCTGATAACAGGCAACAGAATGAAAAAATCTGGGTTTAGGCCTGACAGAGAACTGCTCTAAGGAACTGAGAAACTAGCTTATTATTATCTTTTGGGGTCAAAATGACAAAATTGCAAATTTGAAGAGTCTCAAAACACATGGTCTGTTTTCACATCAAGATATTTCCGAGGGGTGAAAGCTAAAAATCTAAGCCAAAAAACTGAAACAGAGAGGTATCAAAGTTTAAAGTTCAGAATCTGCCAAAAAGACAGGCCCTGAATGCATCAGTCTCATGATGATATACCAAGAGGAACACACTTTAGAAAATGAAACAACCAGCATAAACTAAGCTCAGCAAAAATGTAATTAGGACAGTTCATAACTGAATTAAAGTGATCTCCTCTCACTTCTATCTGCCTTGCAAAGGAAAGTATAAAACCTCTCTAGCAGAAAATAATACCATTTGGGATCTCTGTAATGTTTTATACATGATATCTGGCTTTATATTAAAAATTATAGGACATACCAAAAGACAGAGTGCATAATCAAAAATCAAGAGGAGAAAAAAAAAAAAAGGAAAATAACAGACCAGTAAGTGATACAGATATTGGAGTTAGAAGACAAGGACTTAAAAATAACTGTGACTAATGTGTTCAAATAAAAGAGGGGAAAATAGAAAAGGAATAGTTGAAAACTTTCTCCTATGAAGTGAATTATTTAAGAAAGAATTATGCAGGTTTTAGAACTGAAAAATAGAATAACTGAAATTAAGAACTCAATAGATTGATTTAATAGAAATTGAAACACAGTTTAAAAAAAGATAAGTGAACTGAAAGATAACTCAGTAGAAAATATCTAAACTGAGGCGCAAAGAGAAAAAAAGAGGTATAAAAAAGAAATGGTTGGGACATGGTGAATAGAACTAACATGTCTTTATTAGAGTCCCAGAAAGAAAGAAGGAAAAGATATGATAAAAGAAATATATGAAGAGATAATAGATAAGAATTCTTTAAAACTTATGATAAACATCAACCAGAGAATCAAAGGCTCTGCAAACGTCAGGTAAATGTATTAAAAAGAAATCGACACTTTAGACACATCAAAGACAAAAATCAAAGATTAAAAAAGACAGAGAGGGAAAATGGCGGCGGGTCTGGAGCACCCGTGTCGGGAAACAGCGCGATCCTGAGT
>NW_007732588.1:48416-63180 GCF_000696425.1 Galeopterus variegatus
GCCAGAATAATCATATACATTGTATATTGACAAAATAAAAAATTAAAAAAAAAAAAAAAAAGATTAAAAAAGACGATTTTTTTTCAAAAAAGAAATAATCCTGACAACTTACTTCTCGATGAAAATCACAGAAGGTCTAAAATAATGGAATAACATCATTAAAGTGTTGAAAGTAACTACCAACCTAAAAAGCTAGAGTAGTTTTCTCTCTCATCCACAGGGGATACATTCCAAGACCCCTATTGTATATCTGAAATCATGGATAATATCAAACCCTATATATATACTATAATATATGCACAAATTTCTTTTTCCTTCTTCACAATTTCAGGGTTAGAAGATTCTTTCTTACTGTAGACCTTAGTAATCTCAGCATATGATTTTTCTTTCCTTATTAAGTCAAGAACTTTAATCTATTCACTTAAAGAAAGCAATTTACAGTTTCTCTTTGCCATACCCGAATTACCACCATCATTGCTCTTACACGTTGGGGCCATTATGAAGTAAAATAAGGGTTACTTGAACACAAGCACTGTGCTACTACAACAGTCAATCTGACCACCAAGAGGGCTAATGAGTGACGAATGGGCAGATATTGTTTACAGCATGGATACAATAGACAAAGAGATGATTCACATCCTGGGTGGGAAGAAGTGTGGTAGCATGAGATTTTATCATGCTACTCAGAAAGGCATGCAGTTTAAAATTTATAAATTGTTTGTTCCCAGAATTTTCCATTTAATATTTTGAACCACAGTTGACTGCAGGTAACTGAAACCACAGAAGGCAAAACAGGAAATAAGTAGGAACTATTTGTACCTAGAAGAAATCATTTGAAAACAACAAAACAAAGAAATTTTCAGATAAACAAAAACTACAATAATTCATCAGTAGCAACCTGGTCCAGAGAAACTCTAAAGGAAGTTTTTTAGAAAGAAGAAAAATTATTTCAGATGGGAACAGAAATGCAAAATGAATATATGAACAATGGCACAAAACAATAACATTCAAAGAGCTTAAAATATGTAGCTTTGAAATGTATGGTAATAAACAAAAATAAAAGATAGCAAAATGGATTAAAATGTCCTAAGTCAGCATTATTTAGGAAGTGATAAAAGTATTCCTTTTTATTGGACTGTAATAAGTTAAGGATGCCATCACAATTTTGATGTCAAACACTAAAAGAATAGTAAAGCAATGCATAACAAAAAATGTATTTGATTAATTCAAAAAAGAAAATGAGAAAAAAAATGGTAAAACAAGTGGGCCAATAAAATATATAAAATAATAAAATATTTATACACATAAATATATCAATAATCAAATTAAATAGAAATGAATTAATACTATAATTAAACACAAAGTTTATCAGACTGGATTTTTTTAAATAAGAATATTTAGGGTCTATATTCAGTCTTGATTTTAAAGTTTGTCATATTTTCTGTAAACTACCACAGTCCAAATTATACCTATAGGTAGTTTTTAATTGTTAATAAGAATAGCAAAACTTATTGACTCCTTACTGTGTGCCAGAAGCTATTCAAAGTATTTCACATGTTGATTCATTTAGTATTCACAATAATACTTTGAGGTATGTACTATTATGATCTCCATTTTACCACAGCACGAAGAGTTTAAATAACTTGCACAAGGTCAGTGGCAGAGCAAGAAAATATATACAAGCACTCTGACTCCAGAAACCATGCCCGCAATTACTGTGCTATTCTTCTCAATAGCTGCAGTAAGGAATAAAGACTATTTATAATGAGGGGTGTTTTTTTTTTCACTTCTTATACCTTACAATTTTAGTAATTCTTTTTATCTAAATGGCAAGGTCCTATGAATAATGAACTGTCAGTGCTTCTTAAACAAAATACAGCAGGAATGTTCTAAAAACTACTAACATTCATGAGGCATTTAAAATATACTTATATCAGCACTTAAAATGGTTAAGATAGTAAATATAGTATTAAATGTTTTTGCCACAATTAAAAATATATATACTTAGACTGAATGAACTATAAAAGTTAAAGAAAAGACACATATCAAAGGTTGATGACAGGAGAGAGCTCAAAATGAGTCTAGAAATCCAGAAAATCTAGCAATCTAAATTTTAACAAATGAAGACTTTTAGAGTATATAAGCATGTTAAACTTGTTCTTATTTTAACATCTCAGTAACAAACTGGTGAATTTAATGAAAAATAAGTTAAATTGACAGAAACTAGAGAACTGTTCTGAAGAGGCTGTCAGATGCACCACTGGGGTCTGTGAAAGATAACAAAAGGAAAATGTCTATAAGTTAATGGTATATGGATGTCAAGAACTATGATGGATCTGAGATTTTACCATACTTCAAGTTACCAAGTTAGCCTGCCACAGTTTCACAGATGCTGGCAGAAGGCACAAGACTCCTGAGTCAGAGACAAAGGACATTATTACTCATGGCATAACAAATAGCAAGTGCATCAGTAAGCTTGAATCAGTTCTCCTTGCTCTCAAGTCAAAATGAGGGCAAGACAGATAAGATGAAATGGATACATGCACACACAAGGGGCTATATTATGGGAAAAATAAAGCTTAGAGAAACCATGAGCTTAGAGAACCCAAATCTTTTATAATGGGCAGAAAGCATGCCCTCTGTTTGGTAGTGGAACACTGTATTTTTTTTTAAGAAAATGAAATTTTATTAATATTATTTTTTACATTCTAGGATGTTGTTGCAGAGCAGTTGGGAGGGAGGGGGAGAGGGGAAGAGGGAAGGAAATGGGATGGAAGAAGGAGGGAAGAGGAGAGGCAGGATTGAGGCTTGTGGCACCCCCTCATTCCCACGGGGTGACTGGGGGACTTCCAGTAGTGGCTTAGTCATTGCTGGGCTGGATGCATATGTCAGAGGGGCGCAGAAAAGCCCTCGCCCCCACTGTCCCAGCTCGGGAAACTGGGGCCCTTCTTGCTGCGGCTTGGTGGTCATCACTGGGCTGGCTGCACATGTCAGAAAGGCATGGCCAAAGCCGAAGGTCCCCCACCACCCCTGCTTGGGAGAGCCCGGGGCACTTGCAGTGGTGGCTTGGTGGTCATCTCTGGGCTAATTGCATGCATCATGGGGGTGTGGCTGAGGCCCTTGGTCCCCCAGCATCCCCAATCAGGAGAGCCTGGGGAGGAACACTGTATCTTTGAAGGCTATTTGCTGTACAATCATCCTTAAAAAGGAAATACTGAGCAAAGATGTGCAAAAACATAAAAAACTCACAGAGAATTGTCTCTTAATAATAAAGAAAAAAATACATATTTACATAGAAAACAAACTTCTTTGGAAATGTTTACAGAGAAAACAAATCTCTGAACAGTAAGTTTCAATAAAAATTAGAAATATGAAAAAAAATTAGTCTAAAAATATAAAATTTAATCCCATAAATTTTATGTGAAATAAAATATAAATGTTTATGTATCAGTCATTCAGTACATCAGATTTCAAAATAGTTGCATAAAAATTTCCACTTTAAAATTTTTAAGCATATTTCTTCTAGTTTGTTTTATTTTGTTTTCATTGTTGCTGCTGTGGTTCTCATCTTAAAATCATGTGATACATCTTAAGACTGTACTAAACCAGTCTAGTTATTACTTCCACTGAATTGAAATCTGAAACTATAGTTTTCACCTCTGGTCTTGACTGTATGCCTTATATCACACAGAACCCTTTCCCATATCAAAAACTTTCCATTTTAAAACTAGCTGTCTTGTGTTGAGACAAGTGAACAGATATGATGACGATGGCAGAAAGAGGGGAGAGAGGCAGTGAGGGAAAAGGAATTGGTAAAGGGACATGAAAATCAACTACACTGTATATTGATAAATTAAAATTTTTTAAAATTGCTTTAAATTAAAAAAAAAACAGCTGTCTTGTTTATTCTCCTTAAGTCTTTCACTTATCTATATTAAACATAATCATATCTTGGTTTGAACTTGTGGGCCTTCACCATTCTGATTACCTTCCCCTGAACACATCCCCAGTGCACATTTTTTTCAAACGTTACATTTTTCATCTCTACAACCTCAATTTGTGCCTTTTTAATTTCTGCCGTTTCTCTACTATTTAATATGTTCAATCTTTCTTCTATTTTCTCTAACATATGGAACATAATTGTAATAATTGTTTAAGTCCTTGTCTACTAATTCTACTATAATGTGTAATTTTAAGAGAATCCTAAGGGTATTAGATATAGAGAATTTTTTTTTGGTATTACTGTATTACCTGATAATCAGCAGGCTCAGGAGTAGCACAAGCTTCTTTCTGAACTATGAAGAAAGTCCGAGGAACAGAAGAACCAAATGCACTTTTCTTTTGTTTCTTCCAGCAGATATTTCTAACATTGGCAATTATGGTATTGTTTAAGATATTATAAAATCCAGGACCTAAAATTATAAAGAATATCATATAAAAGAATAAATCTGCTTTTAATTACTTCTTTTGAAATGAGTATTTTAAATTAATTTTTTAAAACACAGAACCCTCATATACTGGCAAAAATGCAAAATGGCAGAGCCACCTTGTAAACCAGTTTGTCAAATTCTTATAAAGTTATACACATACTTACCATATGACCCAGAAATTCTATGTCTAGGTATTTTCCAAAAAGAAATTTAAAAATCCCAAATATCAGCTGAAAAATAGGTAAACAAAATGTGCCATACCCTAACAATGGAATACTGCTCAGCAATGAAAAGGAAAGATAAACGTAACGACATAAGTGAATCTCAAAAACAACATGCTAAATGCAATGAAGGAAAACATAAAATCCTGAATACTGTATGATTCCATTTATATGAAATTCTAGAAAACATAAGGTCAAAGAAGTTGAGGCCACAAGTGGTGGTGAAGATAAACTGCAAGAGGGCTTGAGGGAACATTTTAGGAATGATGGAAATGCTTCAAAACTTGATTATAACAATCGTTGTCTAACTACAGGAATACCTCATTTAGTGAACTTTGCTTTATTGCCCTTTGCAGATACCGCAATTTTTACAAATCAAAGGTTTGAGGTAACCCTGTGTCAAGCAAGTCGGTCAGCGCCATTTTTCCAAAAGCTTGATCACACTTCATGTCTCTGTGTCACATTTTGGTAATTCTTGCAACATTTCAAACTCTTTCATTATTATTATATCTGTTATGATTATCTGTGATCAGTGATCTTTGATGTTACTATTGTAACTCTTTTGCAGCATCACAAACCGTGCCAATATAAAATGCTGAACTTAATTGATAAATGTGTGTTGTTCTGACTGCTCCACTCACTGGCTATTCCACTGTCTCTCTCTCTCCTCAAGTCTCCCTATTCCCTCAGACACAACAATATTGAAATTAGACTAATGAATAGCCCTAAAATGGCCTCTAAGTGTACGAGTGAAAGAAAGAGTCCACATCTTACATTTTAAATCAAAAGCTAGAAATAATTAAGCTTAGTGAAGAAGGCATGCCAAAAGACCAGAGAGGCTGAAAGATAAACCTCTTGTGCCAAACAGCCATGCTGTGAATGCAAAGAAAAAGTTCTTGACGGAAATTAAAAGTACTCCTCCAGTGAACATGCAATGATATGAAAGCAGAACAGCGTTTTTGCTGATATGGTGAAAGTTTTAGTGGGCTGGATAGAAGATCAAACCAACCACAACATTAACTACTCCAGTGAACATGCAATGATATGAAAGCAGAACAGCCTTTTTGCTGATATGGTGAAAGTTTTAGTGGGCTGGATAGAAGATCAAACCAACCACAACATTCCCTTAAACCAAAGCCTAATCCAGAGCAAGGCCCTAACTTTCTTCTATTATATGAAGGCTAAGAGAGGTGAGGAAGCTGCCAAAGAAAAGATGCAAACTAGCAGAAGTTAGTTCATGAAGTTTAAGAAAAGAAGCCATATCCATATAATGATATTTCAAGGTGATACAGCAAGTGCTGAAGTATAAGCTGCAGCAACTTATCTGGAAAATCTAGTTAAGATAATTGATGAAGGTGGCTACACAAGACAGCAGATTTTCAATGTATATGTAACAGCCTTATATTGGAAGAAGACTCCACCTAGGATTTTCATAGATAGAGAGAAGCCAATGCCTGGCTTCAAAGCTTCCAAAGACAGGCTCTCTTGTTAGGGGCTAATGCAGCTGGTGACTAAGTTGAAGCCAATGTTCATTTACCACTCCAAAAATCCTAGGGCCCTTAAGAATTATGCTAAATCTGCTCTGCCTGTGTTCTGTAAATGGAACAACAAAGCCTTGATGATAGCATATATGTTTACGGCAGGTTTTACTGAATTATTTTGAGCTCACTGTTGAGACCTACTGCTCAGAAAAAAAGATTTCTTTCAAAATATCACCGCTCATGGACAGCATACCTAGTCACCCAAGAGTTCTGATGTAGACGAATGTTGTTTTCATTCTACTAACACAACATCCATTCTGCAGCCCATTGATCAGGGAGTAATTTCAACTTTCAAGCTTGCTATTTAAGAAATACATTTTGTAAGGCTATAGCTGCAATAGATTGTGATTCCTCTGATGGATATGGAAAAAGAAAATTGAAAACCTTCCAGGAAGGATTCACCAATTCTAGATGCCGTTAAGAACATAATTCATAGGACGAAGTCAAAATATCAACACTAACAGAAGTTTGGAAGAAGTTGATTCCAAACCTCATGGATGACTTTGCAGACTTCAGTTGAGGAAGTAACTGCAGATGTGGTATAAATAGCAAGAAAATTAGAAATACATGTGGAACCTGAAGATGTAACTAAATTGCTTCAATCTCATGATAAAACTCAAATGGATGAGGATCTGCTTCTTACAGATGAATAAAGAAAGTGGTTTCTTGGGATGGAATCTACTCTTGGTGAAGATGCTGTGAACATTGTTGAAATGACCACAAAGGATTTAGAATATTATATAAACTTAGTTGATAAAGCAGCAGCAGGGTTTGAGAGTACTGACTCCAATTTTCAAAGAATTTCCACTGTGGGTAAAATGCTATCAAACAGCATTGCATGCTGCAGAGAAATCTTTCATAAAAGGAAGAGTCAATCAGTGCCACAAAATTCATTTTTGTCTCATTTTAAGAAATCGTCACAGCCACACAAAACTTCAGGAACACCATCCTGATCAGTCAGTAGCCATCAGCATCAAGGCAAGACTCTTCACTAGCAAAGAGATTACAACTTGCTGAATGCTCAGATGATCATCAAATTTTTTGCAATAGGATATTTTTAATTAAGGTATGTGTTTTTTTAGACATAATGCTATTGCATGCTTTATAGAGTACAGTACAGGGTAAACATAACTTTTCTATGCACTGGGAAACAAAAAAAGTTTGTGACTCACTTTATTGCAATATTCACTTTATTGCAGTGGACTGGAACCAAACCCACAATATCTCCAAGGTATGTCTATACATACATTTCCCAAAACTCATCAAACTGTACACTTAAAATGAATAATTTTTAGTGTTCATAAATTATAACACAACACAACAGAAATAAACAAATAAATAAATAAATCTCAATGCTAAAAAGTATTGAAAGGTTGATATAGCAACATTTAAATAAATTTGACAGAAAACAAAAATAAAAATCACTTGTCATCTCCCTATCACAGCGGTTATTTTAATTTTTGCCTTTTACCTTTCAGTGCATATTTATATTCTGGAATATTTTCTACAGTGGCAGTCTGAGTGAATAAATCTTCATATATTTTCATTCAAAATAATACAAACAACTTTATATGCTGTTGAGAAAGTTTTTATCAAGACAGTCAAATATTTAGAATAAATATTTGAGTACATTCTTTATAATTCACTATTTTTAAAAAATATCAATTCCAGTGAACAGCAATATCTACTAAATATGATATATTTGAAAGAATACTTAACCTGGTTGTACTTATGTTATCTGGATTCTACTAAATTAGCTCTGCCACTAAATAGATATAAAATGTCACTTACATCTCACTTGTTTTTCTGGGCTTCAAGTTTTTCATCTGAAAATAATAGGAATTGACTAGATCAGTGCTACTCAAAGTGTGATCTGTGGACTGCTGCCTTTTCAAGAGCAATCTCCAAGATAAGGAGCTTATACCTAAATGTAAATTGACTATTTCACTAAGCATTTTGTAACTGGTTTTTCTTCATGAAGGAGGCATTGTGTTGATTTGCATTCTGATGCAATCTCCTTCCTCATCATAGGCAGAAAATAATTGACAAAAGGCACTTTGAAACAGTTTGCAAACGGCATCTAACACTAGACTAGGTGATACTTTGGTGCATTCCTCACCTAAAAGTAAGCAAATCATCCTATACGGGCAAATCCATCATACTCCTGACACATACACAGTTTTTCTCAAGCTGCACACAAAGTCTTCCAAATTTTTCAAATATTCCAATTTTAAAGTCTATTCCCCCAATGTATCTACCAAAAATCCATTGTACCAACACTCAGAAAACCAAAGTGCTAATATGTGTCATTCCTGCTGTCTTCCAACTGGTAATGTTTAGAAAGAAGATAAATAGAAAGTGTAATGAAAATTTTTTTGAGCCACCATCTAAGGTACTTAAAAGACCGCTATCCCAGAACTATCTCCCTTCTGGTACAAAAGCACAACATAACATGTTGCTAGCAAGCTTAAGTACTTAAACATAGCATGGCCTCAAGACTAGGGATCTCAAAACCAATTGTTTCAAGAGTCCCAGGTGGATGCTGTAAAGTTTATGACTTTGCCTGAGAAGTGCTGAATTATCACTTTCACTGCATGCATTGATCAAGAAAGCCACTAAGGCTGGCCAAGATTGAAAGGGGGAAGAGTGAGACTCAACCTCTCAATGGAATGCGTAGCAAACCATTATGCCAGGAGTAAAGTATTATAACAAAACTCTAAAATTTGTGGTAGTGATTTTGGAATCAGACAATGGATCAGAAGCTCTTCTTTGTCTAAAAAGACTTAGAAAAAGGGCCTTGAGGAGACTGTTGGTGATGACTTAAAAGACAGGAAAATGTTACAGGAGGCTGAAGAAAAGATATCTTGTATTATAAAATGGCAGAAATTTAAACCAAACTAATGCTTGAGGTAATAAAGAAAATACCTAATAAACTGGTAGATTCTAACTAAGGAAATTTCTGGGCTGAATATCGAAAGTGCCAACCTACTTGTTTTTATCCATTTGTGAGAAAGTACGAATAGAAAGAAATGAGTTAAAAGTATTCACTTTTTAAGAAGAATTTGTAGGAAATAAAAAGGAACTAGAATTTTCCAGATTTGAAAATACAACTGTTTTCATCCCCCATCTCTCCAGACAACAAAAAACCTCTCAAAATAAGAAGTGGTTTCAGGTCAAAGACGAAAAACAGGATTTGGCTATAAGAGCCTTTGTTCAATTTTTTGAAAACTTATGGTGGTTAAATTAAAGGACCTCTAAGAATCTTAAAGTCTTATATCCTAGACCCTCTTGGCTAGGATAATAGTGCTTCTAAGAATTTAATGGTGTTTAAAAAATAGCAGCCTCAAAGGTGGCCAGAACTTGAGGGAAAAAAAAAATGTAGGTGTGGCTTTTCTCTAGTGGATTTCATTATAATTAATACAATAAAAAATTCATAAAGTTTTTATAAGGAATTGTATGAACTTGGGATGAAAGGGACAGAGAAAGCACAAAATAAAAATTAGCTTATAGACCCACAATCTTCTATGGACAGGAAGCAAGTTGAGAAAGCTCTAGCTGCAAACACAGCCTATTTTTTATAGAAAGGGAAAAATGACTCAGAAGAAAGAACCAAGAGCCCAAAAGGTTGAACAAATAACCATGGAAAACCATTCCAAGAGAGCCTAATTGAACCATAATCAAAGAAATGGCAAAATACACCCTGCTGGATTTCAGAATTGCTATAGCCCTATGATTGCTGTGGGCCTCCAGGTTTTCCTCTTTTTGAATAAAAGACCCCTATTTCTCACCATATGCCAAAATCAACTTAAAATGAATTAAAGACTTAAATGTAAGACCTGAAAGTATACAACTACTAGAAGAAAACCTAGGGGAAATGCTCTAAGAGATGATCTGGGCAAAAATTTTATGGAGAAGACATCAAAAGCATAGGCAACAAAAGCAAAAATAGACATATGGTGTCACGTCAAAGTTAAAAGCTTCCACACAGCAAAAGAAACAACACAGAGAACCAGCAGAAAGGGAGAAAATATGTGCAAACTATTTATTTGACCAGGGATTAATATCCAGAATATACAAGGAATTTAACTCAATGGAAATAATAATAATATAATAATAATAATTTGATTTAAAAATGGACAAATATCCTAAATAGACATTTCTCAAAAGAAGACATACAAATGTCCAATAGGTATGTGAAAAAATGCTCAACAACACTAATGGTCAGGGAAATGCAAATCAAAACGACAATTAGATATCATCTCACCTTAGTTAGAATGACTATTATCAAATAGACAAAAAATAACAAATGCTGGCGAGGATGCGGAGAAAAGGGGAACTCATACATTCTGGGTGGGAATGTAAATTAGTACAGCCGTTATGAAAAAAGTATGGAAGTTTCTTTAAAAATAGAACTACTATATGATCCAGCAATCCCATTGCTGGGTATTTATCCAAAAAAAAAAAAAAAGAAAAGAAAATTAGCATACCAAAGAGATATTGGCACCCCACATTTATTGCAGCATTGTTCACAATAGCCAAGGTATGGAATTAACCTAGGTGTCCATCTACAGGTGACTAAAGAAAATGTGGTATATATACACAATGGAATATTATTCAGCCATGAAAAAAGAATGAAGTCCTGTCATTTGCAGCAACGTGGATGAACCCTGGAGGACATTATGTCAAGTGAAATAAGTCAGGCACAGAAAGATAACTATTGCAAGTTCTTACTCATATGTGGGAGCTTTAAAAATAATGCTGAGTTTTTAGGAGTAAAGATTAGAATTATGGTTACTAGAGGCTGGGAAGGGAGGAGGAAGGGAAATAAGGAGAGGCTGGTTAATGAATGCAAAATTACAGCTAGGTAGGAAAAATAAGTTCTAGTGGTGTACAGTAGTGCTAGGCATCTATAATTAACAATAATTTATTATATGTTTCTACATGACTAGAAAAGAGGAGCTCAAATGTTCTCATCACAAAGAAATGATAAAGTTCTATGATGATCAATATGTTTAATTACCCTGATTTGATCACCACACATTGCATACATGTATGAAAATATAACTCTGCACCTGATAAATATGTACGATCAAATATGTTTCCACATGACTAGAAAAGAGGAGCTCAAATGTTCTCATCACAAAGAAATGATAAAGTTCTATGATGATCAATATGTTTAATTACCCTGATTTGATCACCACACATTGCATACATGTATGAAAATATAACTCTGCACCTGATAAATATGTACGATCAATACAAGTCAATTAAAAAGTAAATAATTCCTTAAGATATGTCTAGTATGATTATCTTATCTCTCTACCATCATATGTTGAATGAACCGACTCATTTCTTTGGTTCGCAGCTCTTCTGACAGAGAGGAATCATACTCAAGAAGCTGTATCTTAAGAATCACACACACAAGAATCCTCACCTGCACCTAAATTTAACTTTGATGATAAGACCCCAGACTGAGACATCACGCCATAACCGCGTGAGACTTTGAAGTCCTCAAGAAAGAATGGGAGCACGTAGGAAGAATGTAAATATTTTGTAGCCAGACTGTAGACTATATAGCAGATTAAAGATAGCCATAAATTCTTTGCTACCCCTGTCACTAAGAGATGAAGTTTCAGTTCTTCCCTTTGGTATGTTATTCCCTGAGTGATCTGATTGACTGATAGAATGCAGAATAAGTAATGTCCTGAGAGTTCTGTGGTTAGGTCATGAAAATCCCTGCAGCGTGTGGTCAGGTGGAGTCTTGAGCCACCACATTAAAAGTCAGACTACCCTGAGGAAGCCATGTTGGAGCTATGAATGTACTTTGAATGACAGTTTCACCCAAGCCCTGCCTTCTAGCCATTCCACAAAATAATAAGATATAATAGAAAAGTCTGTTGTTTTAAACTACTAAGTTTGTTACACAGCAATAGATAACCAGAACTATGTTAGCAATTGTGAACGTCATTTTGGTTCTATATGCTTAGCTTTGTATACTAGCATACCCACTGAGAATACTACAATTTGTGATGACATCCCTGAAATAAAACTTTAACAAAACTGAACGTCACAAATTCTATTACTAGTAGTGACCATAGTTGATATATTATAACTATAGTTATAACTATACAATTATAGGTTATATAATTGGTTTTTAATGGTGGTTGGTTCATCCACTAAGAGAAAATTATAAAATTTACTGAATTAAAAAAACAATAGAAAATTACAATTAAGATGTGAGACCTGTTAAACTGAAATCTTACTAAAACTATACATTGCTTTGATCTGTGTTTAGTGTATAGTCAATGTTTTAAAAAAAATTGACTTAAAATGACACCACCAACCATAAGACAAAAAAAAAATGTACTCTCTGGTGCAGGCATCTTGTTAAGAATCTCAAAAAGACATTTATTTTTACATAAAACTAAACAGCTATATGGATTAATTGCTAACCTGGCATTTCCTCTGTCCTGGAGTCCTTTGTGAATCGAGCAGCACTTTGACCAAATGGAGTATTTTTCAGTCCTAATGTTTTCTTCAAGGACTTCAGAGCATTTTGAGGTTCATTATATGTGCCAGGAGCAGGGGTGATTGATTTCATAGATACAAATCTCTGGTGAAAAACAGGAAAATATGCCAGTGAGAAACTATAGTACATTTTGATACTTCATGAGTTAAAAGCTACTTTCTGAGTAATATAACATCTGGAGTTCAATTTATTTCGTAATGGAGTGAAGAAAATGTAGATGAATTAAGATCTTGTACCCATCAAAACATAAAATATTTAGCTTTTAGTAAAATCACCTATATTCTAATACAGTAATGCATTATGTGCCTTACTAAGGCAGATAGACTTTTTAAAGGAAATATTCTTAACATTATATTCTAGACAGTGTATAAACAATCTTCACATTTAAAATATTCTGGAAGTTAAGATAATAAATTTAAAAAGTATATGCATATAATCTAACATGATTTGTTTTATGTAATCAAATTATACAAGTTGACAAAGTTCCTCAACATGTATATTCAATTTACTTAACAATAATATTAAATACCTTTAAAAAATTATAGATTCAAGTGGTTTATAAATCCAATTTAACTTATAAGCTTATTAACATTAAGTATACGTATCTATATGTATAACTATATATAACTATGAACTCATGAAATACAGCATTGTATAATCTTTTCAACTTTTATTTGAAAATANAAGTTGACAAAGTTCCTCAACATGTATATTCAATTTACTTAACAATAATATTAAATACCTTTAAAAAATTATAGATTCAAGTGGTTTATAAATCCAATTTAACTTATAAGCTTATTAACATTAAGTATACGTATCTATATGTATAACTATGTATAACTATGAACTCATGAAATACAGCATTGTATAATCTTTTCAACTTTTATTTGAAAATAATTTCAAATTTACGGAAAAATTACATGAATAAAAATAATACAGAAAATAGCTGTATATCTTACCCAGATTCACCATTAGTTAACATGTTACCCCAATTGTTTTTTTATTTGCCCAATATCTCTGTCTCTATCTTTCTCTCTGTCCATCTCTCCCTATCTCTGAATCTCTCTGTCTCTCTATATATATACACCTACTTACATGCACATATATAAAGAAAACTATATAGATACATATAATTTTATATATATAATGTTATGTATATTTAACTTTCTTAATAGAAAGTAAAATATGTCATGGCTCTTTACCCCTAATTACTTCAGTATGAATTTACTAAATGGAGATATTTTCTTACGTATCCACAGTATAGTTATCAGCTTCAGTAAATGTATCAGTGACATAACACTTTAATCTACTATTCATATTCAAAATGTGTCAGTTGATCTAATAATGCCTCTATTGCATGCGTTTTTCTTCTGAAGTACATAATCTAGTCTAGGGTCAGATATTGCTTTTAGTCATCATGTTTATTCAGCCTCCTTTAAAGTAGAAACATTTCCACAACCTTCCTTTGTGTTTTGTGACTTTGACATTTTGGAAGAATATTACATCCCCCTTTTGTGTAATAGAACCTTCCTTATTTGGCGTTTATCTGATGCTTCTTCATGATTATATCAAGGTTTACATTCCCAAACAGAATACTAAATAGGTGATGTTTTGGCTTTCTCAGGGTATTAAATCTGGAGGGATGTGATGTCCTCAGGTCCTCACCATTGATTTTAATTTTGATAAAACCAACATTCCTTCTACATTTATCAGTAAGCACTCAGGATTCAGGACTCTTCTGTAAGCAAGAGCTCTCCCTTCTCCTCTGATTATTTATTTCATTATCTAACTTTCTGTCTACTTATTTATTATTCATATGGACTCACAAATGCCAGTTTTAATGATTTATAACTCATTACTGAACGTTTTACTAGTTGGGAGCCCTTTAAGTTGATTCTTATGTCCCTATGCTATGTGATATGCTCTCACTTTTTTTTTTTAAGCTTACTTTCTAACATGACAAGACGTTACAGTTTCATCTTTCACCCACCCTGGAATCAGTCATTTTTCTGAGTCATTTCTCTGAGTCGGTTCCTTTTGGTA
>NW_007732588.1:63966-66491 GCF_000696425.1 Galeopterus variegatus
ACACACACACACACACACATACATAAAGAGGCACACACATATATATACATTTCTATGTGCACATATTATGAAATCATGAATTCATCTCAAAACCTTCAATTCAAATCCATCCCATGGAGTCTTCTCTCACCTCTCCCAATCCATATTTGTATTCTACAGTGAAAATCATGGCTCACAATGTTAACTTTTTTGCTCAAACTTGTAATACATCTAAAATAGTTTCATATGATTGCTTCACCCATACCATTCCAATAAACCAACCTACTTAAAAGAATTCAGAATTCGTTACACTCACTACCCACCTCACCTCCCAATCTCATGCAAGACTAATGTAGTGAAATACTGTGATTACCTGAATTATTATTTTTTTTTTTCCTTTTCAGTGTGGTTAAGGGTATTCATTTGGAATGAAACTACTCATTTGTTTCCATTTGCTTTCAGTTTTAGGGTTATGTTTTTTAATCCTTCCCATTTTCATTTTGGAATATATGAAACATTGACATGCTTCCAAAAGACAAAATATGTTTCTAAAAGTATAGTCAAAGTGTTACTCCTTCCTATTTTCCTTCCATCCCATGAAATGCTGTGCCACCGTAAAAAAAAAAAGTCTTGATTCGTAACATTTGCTAATTTCCATTGTATAGTGTAAATACAACCAAAGCAGTGACTAATTTCACACCTCTGGAAAATTAACAATTGGCTCTTGCAAGCCAGTACAGTGAATTACAGCATACCAGTGCTTCCACTCTATCTCCTCATCATCCCTCCAGGTAACCAACATCACTGTTTTCTGGTTTATCTTTGTCGTGTTTATATAAAGTCAAGCAGTTTTGTTTGTATTTTCTACTTTTCCTTCTTTCTTACACAGAAGGTAGTACATGGTATATATTCTTTTGTTCTATGTAAAGTAAGTAAATATTAATACTACCAAAAAAGCAATTTATTATTGGAAATACCAAAGGGGACTCTAAATTTTTTCTAAATACTATCCTATTATTTAGATACTGAGTGCATTGTTTAAAAGTGATAATCTTCAACCCTGGCTGGATATTAGAATCACTTGAGGAGTTAAGAAAATACTAATGGGTTGACCCTATTCTGGACCAATTAAATAAATCTCTGGGAAGAAGAATAGAAGGGCAAGATGGCACCTGGATATCAGAATGTATCAAAATTCCCCAGTTGTTTCTAATGTGCATCCAGGATTGAGAACCATTGTTATAAAGGAAATATTGTTTTGAAAATTAACAGTTGAAGATATAAGGCAGTTCAATGTATTTAGATAAAATGCCAGACAACTCCTTAAATCACTATCTAAAATAAGTGTCCCAGGATTATATCTTTCTTTATTCCTATAAACCAGAAGTTTTGTGTTCTAAGTCCATCTTAACTGCATTATTTCTTTTTCTGTCATAATCATTAATATATCTGTTTATATTCAACTAAATACTAATACTACCACTAGCAGTCAATCCTGTTTGGTTTTAACTCCTCCATACTTTTCACCCCAGAACTATTATTCTTTTCTCCATCATCCCCTTCAAAAAAATTGATATCATATTCTTTTCCATTTCTGAAAATATATTTAAAATGTGATTGGTGTCAAGTGATGTAAAATTAGGACAACATATCCTATGAACATAAGTAGAGTAAAAACTGAGAGTTCTAGTTGTAAAACTTACATTTTAAATAATCAAGGGCACACATACACACACACACACACACACACACACAAAATATCCTGTCCCCACAAATCTGTTTTTTGTAGTACCTTAAGTACCATTAAGTTGCTCAAGGCAGAAACCTGATACTCATTCTTGAATCTTCCCACTCCCTCACTACAACACACAACCTATTAAAAAGTCATGTTAATTATATCTCCAAAATGTACCTGCAATCTATCTACTCGTCTCCAAGGAGTTGTTTCTTAAGTACAAAGAAACTAAAGTAGCCATCTGTAATCATCTGAAGGTTAATAACCTTCCTAAGTTAAATAAGACTATCAGACCTGTATGTAGTACAGGTAGATAAATACCACTACTTTGGTCTGGAGGCTGCCACATTATAAAGGTTTGCTAGTATTGTAACTGTATTGCCCTAGAAATATGTTAGATACCATTAAGTTCCCTTAGTATATTCCTTGGAGAATGTGAAATGGTTACACAACTGTAGCATCACTAATAAAGGTCCCAGTGGCAAATGTAGATATGGCCTATGGCCAGGTTCCACAGAACACCTTCTCTGAAAAATATGCACATCCTTATAGGTTACAAATTAACACTCCACACATTCACTGATAATGTATATTTTAAAACTCAGACTAAAATAGACATTTCTTATCAACTGAACTGAATGTGCACAAATGCAAATTTTCTTAATAGAAAATATTCAACAGATGGTTCCAGCTCAAATATTCATCTGTGTATTACTGTCAATATTCTAATCTTATTTTACTTCATTTACTGACATTTTTTATATGTTTTTCCTGGACCATGTCTGTTTCCAATTTGCTTAAATACCAGTGT
>NW_007732588.1:66734-100028 GCF_000696425.1 Galeopterus variegatus
CTGAACTGAATGTGCACAAATGCAAATTTTCTTAATAGAAAATATTCAACAGATGGTTCCAACTCAAATATTCATCTGTGTATTACTGTCAATATTCTAATCTTATTTTACTTCATTTACCGACATTTTTTATATGTTTTTCCTGGACCATGTCTGTTTCCAATTTGCTTAAATACCAGTGTTCTCTTTATAATCTCCTTAAACACCATTGGATTTGTTGCTGGCCTCACACTGTGCCTATTAGACTCTATATTTAAAAATAGCAATAGATCATTACCTGGGATTGAGAAAGAAAAGCAGGGGAGGCATTGTTTACATTTGGTGTCATACTTTCAGTCTTCTGAAACTGACTTTTAATGTCATATCTACCAGGTCCTGGTACTCCCTAAGTTAAAGGAAAAGAAATACACATTCTCATTAAGAAAGGATCTATATCACCTAAGGAATAGTTGGCTAAATATCTGAGCCAAAGCTGCAGGGTTTTTAAGTGAATTCCTATGTAACATTACCAAAGCATTTTATTAAAAGGCCACCAGAACAAACTTCTTAAGAGCAACAAAAAAGAAAATTTTCCTTAGCAAAGAATCCCTTGAACCTGAAAACACACTATTTAAAACTTTGCTGCCCTCTACTGATAAAGCTCAGAAAAAAAATTACCTGCCTTCACATGATTAAATATTTAAATGAAGAAATAAAAATGATTCATACTTCTTCCATTTAAAAGTATACAACTAGCTATTCTCTAAAAAATAGAGAGAGAGAATATATAGAGATATATATGTATAGATATAGATATAGATATATACACTACTGTCTTTTCAAATATTCATTGATCACTAGCTTGGTGTTTTTTCCAACAAATAGACTTTTGGAAATATTTTAACTACAAATGTTAGAAAATGTGAGACATTGAGCTTTTAACTAGATACTTTATAATAGATAAGAATTAAGAAAGTCAGTCCTAAAATTGAGTTCTTTATTATCTTAGAAATAAAAATTAAATATCAAGAACTGCTATTTATTCATCATCAAATATTTTAATTACCTTGATAAGGTACTTTTCATTAAAAATATATATATAAAGTTAGATTCAAATCTTCTACTTCATATATATCTCAACTACTTTTTCTTTTTTTTCTTTTTTTTTTTTTTTTTTTTTATCCAAGACGTATTTATTGGGATGATTTTCCACTCATGTTGATTCAGGGTGCTTTTAGTGCTGCTTCCTCCTGAAGGAACATCCTTCTGTAAGCCCTGCTTTTCCTCCTGTAGGCAATTATAAATGGTATTAACAAATACAATATCTGCCGTACAGTGTACAAGGGATGCAATTGAGACAGTTTGTCAATGTTTTCTCAGGAGCCACAATATCTAACTGACTATTTTGAATGTTTAAAATGTCTTGATGTAAAATGTCCAAATTTATACTAAAATTGTNTGTTTTTTCCAACAAATAGACTTTTGGAAATATTTTAACTACAAATGTTAGAAAATGTGAGACATTGAGCTTTTAACTAGATACTTTATAATAGATAAGAATTAAGAAAGTCAGTCCTAAAATTGAGTTCTTTATTATCTTAGAAATAAAAATTAAATATCAAGAACTGCTATTTATTCATCATCAAATATTTTAATTACCTTGATAAGGTACTTTTCATTAAAAATATATATATAAAGTTAGATTCAAATCTTCTACTTCATATATATCTCAACTACTTTTTCTTTTTTTTCTTTTTTTTTTTTTTTATATATATCCAAGACGTATTTATTGGGATGATTTTCCACTCATGTTGATTCAGGGTGCTTTTAGTGCTGCTTCCTCCTGAAGGAACATCCTTCTGTAAGCCCTGCTTTTCCTCCTGTAGGCTGGCAGAGGACAGTAGAATAGTCAATGCACAAAACTACCATTTGTGAATGGCTAAAGACTGGGGTGATTTTATAGCATCCTGGGCATTTCACATCCATGAAATCGGAATTGGGGCTCTGCACCAGGTACTTCTTCTTGTGTTTCCTCTTCTCTTCTGGAGAGGGATGGAAGAGATCCTTTGTGAGAGGCATGTTTTTGTGAGGAGGTCTTCACTGCTGGAAAAGGCCGCACCTTTTATGAATTAAACGTTTGGTTTATAAGTTGAATGCATAATGAAGTTCTATCTGTGTCGAACCTTAAAAACTAACGCCATCTTAAGTGACATTACAAGTGGCACCATTATGGGTCCACAAGGGCGTCTTAATGTGGCAGCCTAAGACAGCGCCAGGAGGAAGTAGGGTGGGGGTGTCTGCGGGAACCTTGCCTTAGCCTTTATTGGCCAAATACGTGCTTCTGTGCTCATGAACACTGCGTGGTTGCAATAGCTAGGCATTGAGATGGGATGCATGCCCTTGACCTTTAAGCTGATAGAATTATGTATAAAACCTCCCTTCCCCATTTGCCTTTAAAAGCAAGTGCTTGTGTGATAATAAACGGAACTGCTCGACAGAACCCCCGCCGTGTCTGAGTGTCCTTTAAACCGGGCTGGTTGGGGCCAGCAGCTGTGCTCACCTCTCTTCATGGCTCTCTTCTCCTGTCTCCTTCCAAAGGGGACAGGAGGGAAAGTGGAATCTGGGCCATTCGCTCGCCCACCAAAAGGAACGAGCCTAGGGCTGTTGGAGTCAGCCGGAGGCGGACCCAACAGAGTGGTGCCCCATGTGAGGCATTTTGTAAAACTCGTGGGTGAAAGGCAAGCAAGTGAGGCCCCCAGCTGCTCGGTCCTGAAAGCAAGTCGACGAAGGGTGATCAACAAACGGAGTGGCCCCTGCAACCGCGGTAGTTGCCATGAAGCAATCCACCTGCGTGTCAGGGTGAGTACCATAACAGGGGGAAGTCCCTGCACTTCTCTGCCCTGTTGCTCCCTTTGTTCCTTCCTCATGGGGCAACATGGGAGGTGTGTATGGAAAGAGTGACGGGACAGCCTGCAAAGCTCTAAAGTACGTGTTAAAAAGCAGAGGCCTAGAAATATCTGACTCCATGGTCACCAATGCCTGGCATCATGTGGTGAAGGTGGCCCCTTGGGCACCTTCGTCTGACTTGTTCTCGTATGAGACTTGGGGCCGGGTTCAGACCCTGGCCAGAAAGAACGAGATTAGTCACAGGCTAGACCCCCCCTTAGAGTTCTACCCAACCATCTCTGCCCTAAAGCTTTGCTTCCATCCCGAGCATCAGGAAGTGGCAGAAAGGGATTGGGCGCAGTTCAATGAGGAGAGAAAAAAGGAAACAAAGCTGCCAATGCAAGGCCCTGAGCAATTGAGTGATACCTATGCCCCTACCCTGTACCCTCCTCTCCCGGCATACTCACCCCGCCAAAGTTTAGCCGAAGGAGAGAAAGCGGCACCTGAAGAAGTAGAGGAGACTAGCCCACCTTTCTTTGTAAGGCTGTCCTCCCTCCAAATGTGTTTATCAAATTCTGCACCTTCTTTAAGGAAGAGTGCCATGTGCAGGCAGAGGTAAATCAAGCAGCCAACCCACGCATCCCTATCAGCTTCAGCATGCTTTCTGGAACAGCAGATCAATTTAGGACTGGAATCCAACAGGCTGCTATCCCAGCCCCCTACCAGGGCCAGGTTAGGGCAACAGCATTAGCCGTATGCAAAAAGTTGGCTGAAGGGCCCAGTGAGCCTGCAATGGCCAGGGTCACCCAGCAACCCTCCGAGGACCTGCCCTCTTTCATAGTTCGGGTGGAACAGAGCATACAGAGAAAGTTTCTCCCAGGTACTCTCCGGGACCAGTTTGTAAAAATGCTAGAGTGCCGGGCTCAAAGATCGTTCTATGGAAAAGTGGGTCATTGCCAGTAGAGACGTTGGAAGCTACCAACAACAAACCAGGGCCTTAACTTCTGCTCTACAAGCTCAAGCAGAAACCCTTGCAGGTGCTATGACCCAGGCTCTTAGTGTCAGGTTCCCTAAGGAGAGCCCCAGCCAACCCTCCCGTAGGGGTCAATGTTATGGCTGTGGGGAACCAGGTCATTTCAAAAGGGACTGTCCCAACCAGAAAAATAAAACCCTTCCCTCTAAGCTGTGCCCTGGGTGCGGTAAGGGGCTTCATTGGAAGCGTGAATGCTGGTCTAAGTTGGACAAAGACGGAAAGCCTTTAAACTAGAGGAGGGGCAATCCCCAGCCCCATCACCCCCAAAGGGATACAAAGCCAGCGCCTCCATGCCCTACCAGGCGGCCAGTACCCCAGGCTCATTGGAACTCATGTAAACTGGCAAGGTCTACATGCCAGGTTTACAACAGCCAGGGGTCAATCTTAGGGGACTCAAGCTGCCAAACATGCAAAAAATCACCTGCTGCGGTGTTTTGCCACCTTAGGGCTGCCAGCACAAATTCCCCAAGGCATGGCTAATAGTCCCTCATTTTGAAGACAGATAATGGGCCTTGTTTTTCTAGCAACAGGAATTCCCTATAACCCCCAAGGACAAGCCATTGTTGAACAGCATCACCAATGCCTAAAAAATCAATTATTAAACAAAAAGGGGGAGTCACCAGCCTTCATCAGCAGTTGGGACAGGCACTCCTAACTTTAAACATCCTAAATTTTTCCAAAAATGAACCCCTGTCTGCCTTCCAGAAACACTGGTCAGCTCAACCACCATGCCCGGAAGTCCAATTGCGGTGGAAAGACCCCTTAACAGGCCAGTGGAGGGGCCCTGACCCACTGCTAACTATGGGTTGAGGGTTTGGTTGTGTCTTCCCCCACAGTGAGTCAACCCCTATATGGGTCCCAGCCAAAAATCTTAAGTTCTTGCCAGACACCCAGGGTACTGAGGACCCTGAGGAGTTTATTGTTTGTATGTTTCAGACTGCATTATGAACACTTTGTGGATGCTCCAAGTGGCCACCCTCCTCGGATCAACAAGGACAAGGGCCTCTGCCACCGGGGAAGAGGTCCCCACAAGCCAGCCAACCAAACATGCGAGGTCATACAAGCCGCTACAGAACTGACGTGGATTGGATCTGCTATTTCTACAACAAGGAGGGCTATGTGCTGACCTCAAAGAAGAGTGTTGCTTCTACGCCGACCACTCTGGACTGGTCAAAGATTCCCTAGCTAAGCTTAGAGAAGGGCTAGAAAAGCGCAAAAAAAGAGCAAGAAGCCAATAGTAATTGATTCCAAGGCTGGCTTTCAGGTTCCCCATGGCTCACCACCCTGCTGTCCTCCCTGGCGGGCCCCCTAGCATCTTGTGGCCTTACGCCATTCACCAGGTTGTGTCCCTCATAAGGCACAACACCACTTTTCTCATAATGCTCACCCAGGTGGTAGAGGAGGTGGCCCATAATGAAAGCCCTGACAGCCCTTTGGTCAATATGGCCCTTCAAGAAATCAACACCAATTTCTAAGGCTCCACCCTGCCCCCGCTTGACTGGATAGTCAATGACAGATTTCCAGAGGGAAACAACCTAAGACAGGCACAGCCACCAGAGGGAATGGAGGCAAGGCTGGGAAGGTTAGCTGCCTCCAGCTGCCTTATTAAAACAAAAGGGGGGAATTGTCAGGCCTTAAAAACTAATGCCACCTTAAGTGACATTACAAGCTGCACCATTATGGGCCCACAAGGGCATATTAATGTGGCAGCCTAAGACAGCGCCTGGGAGGAAGTAGGGTGGGGGTGTCTGCAGGAAACTAGCCTTAGCCTTTATTGGCCAAATACGTGCTTCTGCACTCGTGAACACTGCGTGGTTGCAATAGCTAGGCATTGAGACAGGATGCATGCCCTTGACCTTTAAGCTGATAGGATTATGTAAAAAACCTCCCTTCTCCATTTGCCTTTAAAAGCAAGTGCTTGTGTGATAATACATGGAACTGCTCGACAGAACCCCCACCGCGTCTGAGTGTCCTTTAACTGGGCTGGTTGGGGCCTGCGGTGTGCTCACCTCTCTTCATGGCTCTCTTCCCCTGTCTCCTTCCAAAGGGGACCAGAGGGAAAGAGGAATCTGGGCCATTCGCTCACCCACCAAAAGGAACTAGGCTAGGGCTGTTGGGGTCGGCCTGCGGTGGACCCAACATATCAGCATATCCTGTCACCCTTACCTTAATAATATGTCCAAACCCAGCCACTTGTTTCCACCTCCACTACTACCTCTCTGATCCAAGCCACCACCATCTCTTACTTTAATTATTGTGAAAGTCTCCTAACTGCCCCTTGCTTCCACTCTTGTCAGTCTTCAGCCTACTAATACAGCATTCAGTGATGAATCTGCCCTAACCGAGTCAGATCACATTTCTCTCCTTCTCTAACACATTCAGTGGCTTTCAATCTCACTTACATCAAAAACAAAAGCCCTTAATATGGTCTGAATTCCACCCCCAGGCACACTATTACCACTGTAACATCATCTACTGTGCTGTCCCCTCATTCTGTTTCATCTCTTCCTCAAACAGATCAGGTATATATCTGCTTCAGGACCTCAGCTCTTGGTATTGTTTCTGCTTAGAATGTTCCAGAGAGCTCCATGGCTCATTCCTTCATTTCAGTCAGGTCACACCCAATATCACCTTCTGAATGAGTCATTTCCAGGCCATCTAATCTAAAATTTCATTGCCTCCCCCAAACAATTCCTGTCCCTTTTTGTGCCTTTTTTTTAACCTTATCATTTATTACTATCCAAAATAGGATTTTTTGCTATTTTGTAAACTCCAGGAGAGCAGGGCTTGTTTTGGGGGGCTTTTTATTTGTTTGTTTTTTTCTGTTTTGTTCACTGTAGTATCCGTAGAGTATAGAAGAGTACCAGTAGCATAGTAGGTGTTCAGTTAATATTTGTCAGAAGAATAGACAAATGCGTGAATGCCTAAATTAATCCTACATTTTCACTAACTGTATTATGAACTTGGAGATATGTTTCTCTGGGAAATAATGTGGCTCCAAATAAGTGCATTAGCTGTTTCTCATATAGTAAAATATTTAAAGCCCATGTATAAAAAGAAACCTGATAATTTTAAAAAATTACTTTGGGAGAACTCATACAGAAGTACCTCTTCTCATAAACAGGTTAGATTCTAAACATTTATGGAAAGGTGCCTGTTATCTTGTCTCAAATGAGCAAATTCAGGCCGTTATTTGGTGACTGGTAGAAAAGATGATTTTTGGTGAGGGCATCTAAGATTTTATCTATGAATTTGTACTGAGTTGAGAAGAAATTAACTTCTGCATAATTCTGTGGCTATATAAACCTATGAAATATGTATCAAATATAAAAATACGAAGACCATAATTTCAAATACACAGTGTTAATCTATTTTTGTGGAACTTTACTGATAGGTTGTATCCCTCTCCCAATATATGCAGGCATGGTAAAAATAATCAGCTACTACTCTAACCTGAGTATTATACAACATATATATGTTTCAAAACATTATATTGTACCCCATAAGTATGTATAACTTCAATGTGTCAATTAAAAATTTTTAAAAGACTAAAAGTATCCCATTAAAAAATCAGCTACTGACAAACCAAGATTACCATTCTACTGCTTTCAACAGTCATAAAGTGATCATTACTATGGATTATAGGGAAAAGATTAAATGTGAACAGGATACGTGAATATACTTAGTCTTAAGGGAACTTTTTCACATGAAAGTATAAATGAAATCTTGAATCCTTCAAAAAACATTTACTTTTCCTTTCCCTCTGCTTTTTCATAAAGATCCCAATGTTATTAAACACTGCTTTGTTGTTGACCAGTACCCAAGCAGAGACGGTGGGGAATGAAGAGACACGTTTATGGGATCAAGAGGACCATACAGGCTGATGACCTGTAAGGCATCCTAGTTTATTTTAGATTCCTTTTTATAAGCCAGTGAAATAACAAATTATACTGATTAAATCAGTTATGTCTGGTGCAAAGCTATTTATAGAACATCTTCAGCTACCATGGTGCTTGGAGGTCCGTGGCTAACTACTTATCAACAAAATAAGAGCATAAGTTCCTCATTTACAGAGCAAGAGCATAAGTTCCTCATTTACAAAGCAAGAGCATAAGTTTCTCATTTACAAAGCTCTCAGGGTCCTGGGTTCAATCAAAGGTCAGACCTCAAGGGGAGGGAGAAGGGGGAAGCAAGCAAAATGGGAATCCAGCCTTACTAGCTTAATCCCTAGAATAGCAAGGACTCTGTCAGTTTGCTATTCAGTATACTACATTTTCCCCTTCTGTATTTTAGATAATGAAGACCCCAGGACCTCCCATCTGAAGCCATAATTGGTAAGTGGTGGTACAGAGTTGCCACAATTGTTGGTTGCTACAATGAAGGCAGACTGAAAAACACAAAAAGGCAAATACAGAAGCAATTATAAATGGTATTAACAAATACAATATCTGCCATACAGTGTACAAGGGATGCAATTGAGACAGTTTGTCAATGTTTTCTCAGGAGCCACAATATCTAATGACTATTTTGAATGTTTAAAATGTCTTGATGTAAAATGTCCAAATTTATACTAAAATTGTTTGAATGCCAGACATGGCTCCCAATGGCCTTCTCATCATCTGAAGAAAACCCAGCAGGGTGGTGCAATACGGGAGTGGGATAATAACATTCCATCCAGTGGGGGTGTTTGGCAAAAGGCTGTCTGTGTTGGTCCACAGAGGAGGACAGCCCTGGGGTGGGGGGCTCCTCGAGCACCAGTTTTTTTATCTTTTATCCCATCCAATCCATACATCATTACAGTCTACATATGGACTCCTGGATGAAATTGGAGTCCTTCTGAAGGTGCTTCTGTTCCATGTGCCAATTTTCCTTGGATGTGGGTATGAAAGCAACCAAATTAGGCTTAATGGTAAAACAAATAGGTAAAGCAGAAGAGTGAACAGAGTAATTAACAGACCTATTTACTTCAGGAGTTATAGATCCACCCTCCACATTTCTCTCTTTTTTATTTATTTAATTTTTTAAAAAGCAAAAGTTATAGATCAAGGTTTTACAGTTAAGATAAAACATTATGTTATAGGTTGAGTTTATATTTAAGAAAGTGTTTAGTAAAGACATATATTATCCTGTTTGATTAGTAATTTAAATATAAGCTAACAACAATGCATGTGTAGGGCTTTGAGAGAAACCCAGCAATCAGTTTTTTAATAGTTTTTAGTTTTTAAATAAAAATTAAACAAGTACCAAACATACCAAAAAATGTGTTGACCCAAAGGCAAATTTAGGCAGAAGGTTTAAACCAAATTTTGAAAATATATTTATTTTGTCAAAACTTTAGAAAATTAAAGTCACATGAACTTGAAAAGTATACTTATTTATTTAATGAGAGTGAATTAATATATGCCAATTTGGTACCATGTAGACAATACAAACATACATACAGACATGAACATATGAAAATGTAGGCATAACATCCATTTATGTATATATATGGAGACAGACAGATAAAATAAAAAGCTTACTAGTATAAAAGGACAGTCAGATTTGAATTGTTCTCCTTTATTTAAAAAAAATGTCAAAATTTATCTGTGAGGACTCACCTTGTTTTAGAGAAAATAAGATAACAAAACAGCTTGATTTTAGATTAGATTTTTGGTTTTTTAAATGGGTTTTAGCTTAAGGCTGAGCTAAAGAGCAAACAGAGACAAAGCCATTGACTTTTGGGGTTTCAAGAGTAAAGCAGCCAACCCAAAAGGAGGTACATTGGGCACCAGGGCTGCATTTCTCAGGAAGCCTCAGAGTCCCTGGTGAAGAAGAGAAGTACATGCAGTTAAGAAAAGAAAACATGTTCAAACAAAACCAATGTTGCAAAGAAATAGTAACTTCTTTTACTTTAGTTTGTCTGATTTAAAGTTCTTTCAGTACTGGCAAAGGTTAAGTTTTATCCTTTTTTGATGACACAAACATATCTTTGTTTTTTGTTAAAGTCTAGAATAGGTCTCAGAGCAACTTGACATAGATTCCAAACTATTAGATGGGACACCTTGATGAGACCCATTTTATAAATTACCCAGTGACCAATTCATTTCCAAATTTTTATGTCACATCTCCCTTCCTTGGAGTACCAAGGATATTGTTGTCTAATAACTACTAACAGTTTACAAGCTGCCATTCAGTTGCTTTATAGCTGGCTGGTTTAAGGAGACATTGTAGTTGTAATTTATGTTGAGTCTCCCTTTTTGTTAAAGAATTTTCCATATTTTAAAAGTGAAAGAAAAAAAAAACTTCAGGTTGAAAGCTAGCTAGCAGGTGTGCAATGCTAATCGAGAGCTGTCTGTGATTCCATTACCAGAAGGTTTCTCCCTTGCCAGGACTTCCCTGTGACTGCACTCAGATTGTTCATGAGCATGTTCAGAAAACTCTGATATTCACAAAAGGTATTCACCTCCACTAAGACAGGCTTTTGTTATATTTTTCCAGTCTGCTGGGGGAAGAGCTTCAACTGCCATTGTCTCAAGTAAGCTTAAAGTGAAAGGAGCCATAGCTCCATACTGTGCAACAGCAATTTTTAGCTCCTTCAGAGTTTTAAAAGGGAGTGGTTGATAATCCCACACTGCTTGTCCCTCAGCATTTAAAGACTCAGTAACAGGATAACATCTGTATCCCTGTAAGCCATCTTCCCCTTTCTCCCATGCCATTAGGAAAGCCTTCTGTAAAGGAGACATTTGAGGGGCACAGCATAGGATAGAGTATGTCTGAGCTGCCACAGGGCTATGGGAACACAGAGAGGATGCCTTTGAAGACCATTTACAATTTCGATGGCAGGACTTTATCAGACAGTCAAAAGCCAACAAAAGGTCAGTGGATTCAACGACCAAAGGTCAGGGTGGAGGTAATGGCTCAGTAGGAGGTAATTCCACCTCATTATCTATTTCCTCTTTATCCTCTATCTCTTCAGTGCATTCTCCAATCAAAGGTTTTTCAATAACAACAGTGTGGGAAGAAAGTATATCAGGGACTCCAATACATTTAGAGACAGTTGAGACCACAGGGGCTTAAGAAGCCTAATGGCCAGGATGCAAACAGTCTCTGATCAAATTCCATAAAGAAAAGGTGTCAACAGGGACCTTAGAGGGACCCACAGCACAATAATGTTCTCAGAGCCCTTTCCCAAGTTTCAAGATTGACTGTCCTTTCTTCAGGAAACCAGTGACAGACTTCTTGAATGTGATGTAAAAATTTTTCTAACTGAACAATAGACACCTTGCAGTGCCAGGCTTTAAGCATAGATTTCAAAACGTGGAGAAAGAGATCCCGCTCTTTGCTCCCTCCTTGCCCCATTAGTTTTACTCCTGACTATATGCCTTCATTCCTAAACAGAATAGGTGCGCACCCTAAAACACAAAGGTTCCCTCACCTGTTTCCAAGAAGTTTCTCCATACTCAGGTCCCTGTTCGGGTGCCACTTGTTGCCAACCAGTACTCAAGGGGAGACAGTGAGGAATGAAGAGACACACTTATGGGATCAGGAGGACCATACAGGCTGATGACCTGTAAGGCATCCTAGTTTATTTTAGGTTCTTTTATGTCTGGTACAAGGCTATTTATAGAAAATCTTCAGCTGCCACGGCACTTGGAGATTCATGGCTAACTATTTATCAACAAAATAAGAGCATAAGTTCCTCATTTACAAAGCTCTCAGGGTCTTGGGTTCAACCAAAGGTCAGACTTCAAGGGGAGGGAGAAGGGGGAAGCAGGCAAAACAGGAAGCCAGCCTTGTTGGCTTAATCCCTAGAATAGCAAGGATTCAGTCAGCTTGCTATTCAGTATACCACACTGCTTCACTAAAATAAGATAGAGCAGTAAAATTAGGTCCTTTCTTCTAAAAAGTTACGCTTATGATTTAATAAGCCAGTTAGAAATAAGTTCCAAAATAGGCTTGTGAGAACCTGACCACTGAAGGGCAGGTCTCCATTTATGGCATTATAATGAAGGCAAAAAGACTTTGAGAAGACCAAGCCCTAGACACTGACTGGAAATGCTGTGGTTCTAATCCTGTTTTTTTTAATTGTGATCAACAGACCACCTGCATTGATTATCAACCTACTGAATGCATAGCTCCCTAGTGTTCCATCTGAAACCTAGTGAATCAGAATATTCTGGGTCCAGGAATTTACTTTTAACAATCGCTACAGATGATTTCCATGCACAGTAAAGAACCATAGCCTGGCCCAAAAGGATTCACTACCACAGCATCTTTTACTAATCACATCCATCCTAACAAGTAAGGTCCAGATCTGGAGAGTATTCTGCCATGGAAACAGGAGTAAAAAATGAATGAAGCAGGTTATTTATGGCATCTTTTCATCCATGACCTAATAAAAATAGGCTTCTCTCTTTAAAAACTGAGGTATAATCATCCATATGATCAGATGGTGTGCAGGGACTGAAGGATGTGGAAAAGCCATTCAGGTTTAACTTTACTTCTGTAACATTTAGTGATGATGATTATTTTCATTTTTAAAAATGTTTGCATTCTATAATTTTAACTTCTACAAATATATTTAGTTTTATGTGGAATATACTATAAAGCATATGTACTTCACAGGGCCTGGTTTTCCAAAGCCTTGCAGTTTCAAATATTGACCTTGCAAGGACAGGAAATTTCCCTCAGGCTATAAGTCTCTGTTGCAAGATAAGGATTGTGGCACAGCAGGTTGATGGCTCAAAGACAGACTAGTTACTGATTGTTATGTAAAGATACTGAGAAATTGCTATAGGAAGGAATGTTTGCTAAGATCAAACTGTTGTTGATAGGATCACTTAATTGTCTACTGGAATGTCATCTGGCTTGTTCCACAGAAAGTTACCAGCCTATATTGTTAAACTATAACCCCACCTTTGTTCTCTTCCTGTAACTTCCTGGTCTGGAAAATAAATGCAGGAAGAGAACCCCAATTTGGCGATAATTTCCCAAGGAAGGGCTGCCTCTCACTGGAGGGTGCCTGGGAAGTTAACCTCTTCAGGGCCTCTCACTGCTCAGAAGAGATGAGCTTTGAGTAATCCTTTGCATCTCTGTCACCCAGGGGAAGTTGGGTGACAAATCCATGGGGGCAAAGCAATGCAAAGCAACAGTTTTAAAACACTCTTTCTTATTCTCTAAATCTTCTTTTATTCATACCTGCATTATCCTCTACCTTTCTGAATATTAATTATATTTCTTTTTTTATTGACACAATAATTATACATATTTATGAGGTATAAAGTGATACTCCAATACATGTATACAGTGTATAATAATTTATTCAGGGTAACTAGCATATACACCACCTCAAACATTTATCGTAATTATAATTCTTAATTAATTATAATTCCATTCTCTCTATTGTCTTTCCTCAGAGTTTCACTGGTCTCAAGTCTTTGTCTTTGTGTTTCATGTTGGAAGGTCTCCTCAAAACTCTGGTGATCTCTTGCTCCTCATTCAGATTTAAGAGTAGGCCACTAAAAAAGCTGGTTGAAAGGTCCATACATGGGTAGATGTGACTTGAAAACTATTGAACTTCATTATGCTGTGTGGAAATCATAACATGGCCATTGTGTTAGAGGGCCCCCAAACGTCAGTGTTTTCTCAAGTCTGGGAAAGGTGCCTGAAACTTTCTCATTCTGTATATAAACTCTCACTTCAACTCACCATTTTCTTCCTGTCTTATTTTAAATTATAAAAAATTTAAAACATCCCAGAAGAGTACAGAAAATAGTATAAGAAATTCCCAAATATCTGTCACCCAGGGTCAATAATCCTCGACTCATATCCAAATTTGTTTCCCAATTCTACCAATTTCACCTGTTCTCACACCAATGATCTGAAGACAAATCTAAAATATTAAACAATTTCATCAATAATTACTTCTGACTGTGTCTCTAAGAGATAAGAGACTCTTCTTAACATAACCACAAAATCATTTTTCTATCTTAAAATATCAACAATAATTTGATTCCCTAATTATTCAGATTTCAAATTTTTGTGACTATCTCATAAGTGTATGTGTATGTTAAACATATGTATATTAAATATATAAATATATTATCTTTTGTGTTTGAATCAGAACCCAATTAAAGCCTATACATTATAAATGGTAAATATGTTTTCAAGTCTCTTGTAATCTATATGTTTCTTCTCCATCACTCTATTCCCCCCCACCCATTTAATGTATTTGTTGAAGAAGCTAGGTTTTTGGTCCTATTCCCCGCCCCCCAGCACTGTTTTATTTATTTTTTAAATTTACTTTTTTTAATTGGCTACAAATATTCATGAGATACAAGGCTTGTGCCCATGATGTGATGGCCGGATTCATACTGGCAGCATATCCAATATTATGGTCCTATTTTTTGAGAGTTTTCTACAGTTTGTATTTTCCAGACTGAATACCATGGTGTAAATATTCATGAGATACAAGGCTTGTGCCCATGATGTGATGGCCGGATTCATACTGGCAGCATATCCAATACTATGGTCCTATTTTTTGAGAGTTTTCTACAGTTTGTATTTTCCAGACTGAATACCATGGTGTTTTTACTTTCCTGTACTACCTATAAACTGGAAGTTTGATATAAAAGCTTGATCAGATTCTGACTTAATTTTCTTTTTTTGGCAAGATTACTTCAAAGGTGGTGCTGTGTACTTTTACCAGGAGGCATATGTAGCTGATTCTCTCCTTCTGCAACGTAGCAGCCATTGATATTTTACTGTCTAGACCAGTTAATTCATTTGGGTTATAAAATGGTGATATAATTCTATAATTTTTTTCTTATTTGTTGAGTAAAATACTTCTATAAAGAAAGACTTCCCTCATCAATTTTTAAGTTACCCTAAGGAACAATTTATATAGAAAAAGCAACATAAGTGCCTGATACTTTTTCTTTTTATTTACCTGTTTCAAAGTACCAATTGGGACCCCTGCATCTTCCAACATTCATAATGAGTTTTTTAAATTTTAAACTCATGGGTTTAAATATATTTGAATTTTCAACTCATTGGAGTTATATTGCTCGTTGATGGTGAAATTATCCCATCCTTGTTTAGTGAATACCTATTTGAATGAGCCCCTGAATCCTTTTCACATGATTCTAGTAGTCTTTTATATTTCCTTCCTTTACAGTATAACAATATATTTCAAGCTCATCATATACAATTCATGTTCTAGATCTTGAATCAGCTTTTCTCCAAGGGGCACTGGTTCTTTTTAGTGGTGAATAGTATTTGCAGACCTCAGTCTGGAGTCTAAAAATAACCCCCATTTTTATTACATAATCTGATCTCTATCCTCTTCTATACCAGTATCCCAACTCCAGAGCCTCTCTCATTTAATTTCTCCACCAACAGATCTCCCATCTTCTTCTGAGTTGGGAAGTCTCCTCACTGCAAGAGATTGTGCTTCTTATCCAGATAATCACCAATCCTTCTTGCCATAGATTGAATGTCCCCCAAACACACTCAAGCTGTATCCTTGCTATAACTGTTGAGGGTGGAAAATCCTATTACAGTAATTGAAAGGTGGGTCTTGAAAAGGTGATTAGATTGTGAAGACCATGCCCTAGTAAATGGATTAATCTATTGATGGTTTAACAGTGATTGTGGGTGTGGCTCTGAAGCCTTTATAAGGGGAGCATGTGAGGAGCCCTCTCTCTCTTGCTTCTGCCTTTCATGCAATGTGATACCCTGCATTGCTGAAATCGCCACCAAAGAAGGCCCTCACCAGATGTGTTCCCTGGACTGTGGACTTCCAAGCCTCTGAAACTGTAAGCAATAAATATTGTTTCTTTACAAATTACCCAGTTTCAGGTATTTCTTTTATAAGCAACAGAAACAGACTAATACAGAAAATTTGTTCCAGAGAATTGGGATGTTGCTTATAACAAATACTTGAAAAAGTGGAAGCAGCTTTAAAACTGAGTATGGGGCAGAGGCTGGGAGAATTTGAAGGAGCAAGCTAGGAAGAGCCTAGATGTTGGAGAAAGCTTAGAAAACAAGAAAACCAGAGAAAGTTTGGAATGTCTTATAAGGCTGTTAAATGGTTGTGACCAGAATGCTGATAGAAATATGGACTGTAAAGACCATTCTGAGGAGATCTAAAATGTAAATGAGAAGGAACTCATTGCAAACTGGGGCAAAGATCACCCATGCTGTGAACTGGCAAGAAACTTGGCTGCATACATGCCCCAATGATTTATAGAATGTGAAACTTCAAATTATGAACCAGAGTATTTGGTGGAAGAAATTTCTAAGCAGCAAAGCATCAAAAAGCTGCATGCATACTTGCAACAGCCTACTCTGAGTTATGGCAGAAAAGGCATGATGTAAAGCCATAATTTATAATTAACAAGGAAACAGAGAATGAAAAATTGAAAAACTCAGCCTGGCCATGTAAAGAGTGAAAATGTGTCTTCAAGAAAACAAACCAATGTTGTAGCCCAGCAACTGTTTGCTAAGATTACTCAGAAAGAAAGAGATTATCAAGAGAAAGAAAAAAAAAGACCCTGAAGGCATATAAGACATCTTCAGGGCTGCCCTTTCCATCACAGGCCCAGAGGCCTTGAGAGACAGAATGGTCTCAGGAAATAGGCCTGAGGTGTTCTCCATGGGTTCGCTGTCAAGGGCCACCATAGGATGCTACTCTGTGCACCCTGATTGCTCCAGCTGTGGCTATAGTTGCTCCAAGTATGGCTAGACCCCAGCTTCAGAAGATATAAACTGGAAGCTTGTAGGTGTCCGTGTGGTGTTAAGTCTGCAGATTTGCAGAATACTGGAGCTTTGGAGGATTGGTAGCCTCCATCCTGATTTCAAAGTATGTGTGGCAAAGACTGGGAGCCCAGGAAGAGATCTGTCACAGAGGCAGAGTCACTGCACAGAACCCTCACTAGAGTGATGCTGAGCAGAAATATGGGGTCAGAGTTGCAGGGGTCATACCTAGTGGAGCCATGACAGCAAAACTGCCATGGAGACCCCAGAGCTGTAGAGCTATCAGTTTGCAACGCCAGCCTGTGAGAGCTGAAGCATGGCCTCAGACCAGGAAAGCCATAGGAGTAGGGCTACCTGAGGACTTGGAGGCCCAACCCCCACACCAGCCATGCAGAGAACATCAAACATGGAGTCAAAGTACATGATTCACCAGTTTAAGGTCTGATGTCTGCCCTGCTAGGTTTTGGACTTGCTTGGAATCTGATATCCCTTACTTTGGGCCTATTTCTCACTTTCTGAATCAGAATATGTTTATCCCACCATTAAATCTTGGAAGTAGAAAACTTGTTTTGATTTCATAGATGAGATTTTTGACTTTTGAGCTCAGACAAATTAAGATTTGACAGCTTTGGGAATAAAATGAGTGTATTTGTTTGTGAAAAAGACATGAGTTTTGGAGGGCCAGGGGTGAAATGCTGTGGATTGAATGTCCCCCCAGACTCATTGAAGCTTAATCCCTACTATAACTGGCAAGGGTGAGAAATCTTATTATGGTAGTTGAAAGGTGGGGTCTTGACAAAGTAATTAGATTGTGAGGACAATGCCCTAGAAAATGGATTAATCTTTTGATGGTTTAATGGTGGACATGGGCATGGCTCTGCTGGCTTTAAAAGGAGAGTGCATGAGGAGCCCTCTGCTCAGCCTTCCACCATGTGTTGCTGTCACTATCCACCAGAGAAGGTCCTTACCAATGTTCCCTGGACTCTGGGCTTTCCACCCTCTAAAACTGTAAGCAATAAATATTGTTTCTTTACAAATTACTCAGTTTCAGGTATTTCTGTTATAAGCCACAGAAGTGAACTAATACACTGCCCTTTTCAGTCCTTCCTGCCATCATCCCTGGTTATTGATATTCCTTTTCTAAGGTACCACAATGTGAACTGACACGATTTTTGGCATCCTGCTCTGAGGGCATTTACATAAGCCTTCTCTATTCTACCTTTTACCATTTACCCATCAGCTTTTACCTTTTACTATTTACCATTGTCCGTCAGCTTTCTATATTCTAAAAATTGAAGATACCTTGTATCTATTATCATAGCCTATCCCATTCTTTTCTGTGTTATGATATTGTACCTATCATATTCTTTTACTTGTTAATTTAGTGAGGCCTTAGGAATGTTATGGGCTGAATTATGTTCTCCCCCAAATTCACATGTTGAAATTCTAACCCCCAGTACATCAGAATGTAACCATATTTATAGATAAGGTCTTTAATGAGGTAATTAAGTTAAAATGGGGTCTTTAAGGTGAGCCTTAAGCCAATATGACTGGTGTCCTTATAAGAAGAAGAAATTTGGACACAGACATAAATATGCACAGAGGAAAGACCACGTGAAGACATCAGCAAGAGATGGCTATCTACAAGCCAAGGAAAGAGACCTCAGAAGAGAACACTGTTGACACCTTAGTCTCAGACTTCTAGCCTCCAGAACTGTGTGGAAATAAATTTATTTTGTTTAAGCCACTCACTTTGTGGTACTTTGTTATGGCAGCCCTAGCAAACTAATACAGGGAGGAAGCTGATATATGCATGCATTCAATCCATGTTGTTTAACCAGAAGCCCTCTATCCCTTTCTACAAAAACTACAAAATATAAAGAATTTTATGAAGCTAGGAATGTAGCAGAAAATATAGCAATGGCAACAGCAAAGTCTAAGAATAATTGAGGAGGTGGTGATTTTGTTTTGTTTTGTTTTTTTAAAGAAAATGTAGTTTTATTACTATTACTTTTTTACATCCTAGGATGTTGTTGTGGAGCAGTTGGGCAGTTGGGAGAGAGGGAAAAGGGGAAGGAAATGTGATGGAAGAAGGAGGAAAGGAAGAGGAGTGGGTTGAGGCCTGTGGCACCCCCTACATTCCCACAGGGGTGACCAGGAGGCTTCCAGTGGTGTCTTGGAAATTGCCAGGCTGAGTGCAGATGTCAGGGGGATGTGGCAAAAGCCCTTGCCCTCCACCACCCCAGCTCAGGAACCCAGGGCCCTTCTTGCTGAGGCTTGGCGGTCATCACTGGGCTGGCTGTGCATGTCAGGGGGGCACAGCAGAGGCCCGATGCTCCCCACTGCCCCAGCTCAGGACAGCATGTGGCAAAAGCCCTTGCCCTCCACCACCCCAGCTCAGGAACCCAGGGCCCTTCTTGCTGAGGCTTGGCGGTCATCACTGGGCTGGTTGTGCATGTCAGGGGGGCACAGCAGAGGCCCGATGCTCCCCACTGCCCCAGCTCAGGACAGCCCAGGACACTTCCTGTGGTAGCTCAGTGGTTGCCATTGGGCTGGTTGTGAGTGTCAGGAGCTGTGGCCAAGGCCCTCGGTCCCCCACTGCCCCAGCTCAGGAGAGCCCAGGGTGTTTCCTGAAGCAGCCCAGTTGTCACCACTGGCCTAGCTGCAGGTGTCAGCATGGCATGGCTGAGGCCCAACACCCCCCCACTACCCAGGCCCAGGAGAGCCCAGGGCACTTCCTGCTGTGGCTCAGTGGTTGCCATTGGGCTGACTGCAAGGTAGTGGTAATTTCGAAGAAAAAGAAAAAGTTAACATTACTACAGTTTTGACACATAATAATTTAATAACATTAATTAAATAGATAGGAATATGAAGACAGACTAATGAATATCATCTATAACTATTGACTTTCCTGCATCTTTCTTTCAAATACAGAGGATGCTCTTCAGGATGTGATATTTGCACAGAACATAATAGTACATGTATAGCATACCTAAAACTCTGCCATTGACTTAAAGTGTGATCATTCAAATTTACAACTCAAAATAAAACATACTAAAACTGAGAAAATTGTAATGATTACCAACTGAGGTTTGGTGCAGTAAGATACAGAGAGATGTCTAATTTTAAGATTTTCATTTGTTTCTACACACTTTTGTTTTATATCTAATTTAATCACTTGCTCACTCAATATAATTTTAAGTAAGGGTCCTCATTCTAAACATATTCAAGCTGTGATGCAATGCCATCACAGAAAGGGTGTAAAAAGAGAAAAAGTTGATGATTTTCTTACTAGCATCCATTCAGCATCACAGAAAGGTTTTTTTAGTTTAGAGGATTTTCTTAGTCTATAAAACTCATTTTTACAATCAACACTTGCAAAGATAATGAATGATTTTGGTCCTCCCTATCTGTGATTCTTCTTACAAACGAAATGAAGAAACATTAATTCCCTATATTTATTGAGTAGCACTGTGTGGCAGGCATTATACTTGATACTTTTCTTATGTTATCTTTAATTTTTAAATATCCTGCAAGGGACTGACCAAGTTGGTGTCCAGGTGAGTGCCAGTTCCACATACTGAGTCTGATGCAGCTACAGGCCCCCCCAACACCCACCTGAGCTGCAGAGGGGCCAGCCCACCAACTGAGTCAGTGCTCAGGTAAACACCAGTCTTGCATGCTGACCCCTGACACAGCCATGGGCTCACACATGCCCAGCCAAGCCCTGAAGGGACCCACCCACTAACCAAGCTGGCACCCAGGTGAATGCCAGTCACACATGCCAACCCCCAGTGCAGCCACAGGCCCACCCACCAACTAAGCCATGGAGAGGTACACCCACTGATCAAACAGGAGCCAAGGCAGCCCACCACAAACCCAACTGCATTGATACAAGAAGAGTCACCAGCACAGCCTACAAACAGAAGAGAAAGTCTTTCCCCTCATGCCACTCCAGAGTTGTAGAAGAAATAAGTGTCCTACCAATGACCAAACATCAATGAAAAAATACTAGAACTACAAATGAACAATAAGATATAACACCACCAAAGGAACATGGTAATTCTCAAGTACCATACCCCATAGAGCAGGAAACCCTTGAGATGTCTGAAAAGGAATTCTAAGTGCTATCTTAAGGTATCTCAAAGAAATAAGAGAATAATCAGTTGCAGAACACAATGAAACAAGAAAAAAATCCAGGATAGCAAGGAGGAAATTTACAAACAGATTAATACCTTAAAAAAGAATATAACACAGGAAACACACTGGGCTCCCAAGCCAGGGTGGTGGGGGACTAAGGGCCTTGGCCATACACCCCCAATACCCACAACCAGCCTAGTGACAACCACCAAGCCACCACATGAAACAGCCCAGACTCCCAAGCCAGGGTAGTGGGAGGCCAAGGGCTTCAACCACGTACCCCCAACATCTGCCACCCACAACCAGCCTAGTGACAACCACCAAGCCACCACATGAAACAGCACAGACTCCCAAGCCAGGGTAGTGGGAGGCCAAGGGCTTCAACCACGTACCCCCAACATCTGCAACCAGCCCAGCAATGACCACTGAACCACCACTGGAAGCCCCTTGGTCTCCTAATCCATGGCAGTGGGGGGCCAAGGACTTCAGCCACACACCCCTGACATCTGCCATCAGCCCAGCGATGACCACCGAACCACTACCAGAAGCCCCTTGGTCTCCTGAGCCAGGGTGGTGGGGGGCCAAGGGCTTCAACCACAGACCCGTGACATCTGCAACCAGCCCAGTGACAACCACCAAGCTACCACCGGAAGCCCACTGGTCTCCCCTGCAGGAATGAGGGGGATGCCATGGGCCTCAACCATGCCCACCTCCTTCCTCCTTCTCCCATCCTATTTCCTTCCCCCTTCCCTTCTCCCCCTCCCCCACAACCACTTGGAAACAACAGCTTAGAATGTAAAAATCAATAATATTAATAAAAAGATAAACATAAAAAATTTTTTAAAAGAATGTGCCAGAACTACTGGAAATAAGGATTCACTCAATGAAATAAAAAACAGAACAAAAAGCTTGAGCAGCAGGCCAGAGCAAGCAGAAGAAAGAATTTCAGAACTTGAAGATGTTCTTTTTGAAACAACCCAGGCAGACAAAAAAAAAAGGACAAAAGAATTAAGAAACATGAAGAAAATTTAAAAGAGCTAGCAAACAACCTCAAGCACACAAACATCAGAATCATGGGTATTCCAGAAGGGGAGGAGAAAGGAAAAGTCATTGAAAAACCTATTCAATGAAGTAATAAAGGAAAAGTTCCCAGGTATAAGGAGAGATGCAGACCTTCAGATCCAGGAATCCCAAAGAGCCCCAAACAGATTCAATTCAAAAAGATCTTCTCCAAGACACATTATAGTCAAACTGGTAAAACTCAAAGACAAAGACAGAATTCTAAAAGCAGCAAGATAAAAGTGTCAAGTCACCTATAAGGGAGCCCCTATCAGACTAACAGCAGACTTCTTAACTGAAAGCTTATAGGACAGAAGAAAATATAATGATATATTCAAAGTACTAAAAGAAAAAAATTGCCAGCCAAAAATTCTATGCCCATCAAGGTTATCCTTCAGAAATGAGGGAGAAATAGTGTATTTCCCAGACAAACAAATATTATGGGAGATCACTACCATATAACCAGCCCTGTGAGAAATGCTCAAAGGAGTCCTGCATCTGGAATCTGAAAAATGTTAATCACTATAACAGGCTTACAAGAAAGAATAAAACCCACCATTGAAACCAAAATGCTAATTCAGGTCACCTCACAATTCCAACTATCATTGAAGAGGAAAAATAAAAGAGGAAGTAAGGAACAAATGATATTTAAAACATCTAAACAAAAAGGAATATACTGACAGGAGTAAAGCAATAACAACCGTAAATGTAAATGGATTAAATTACCCATTCAAAAGACACAGAGTAAGTGATTAGTTTTAAAAACTAGGCCCAACTATATGCTGTCTTCATGAGATCCACTTCACCTATAAAGATACACACAAACTAAAAGTGAAGGGATGGAAAAAGATATACCATGCAAATGGAAAACAAAAACAAGCAGGAATAGCTACTCTTATATTGGATAAAATATACTTCAAACCAAAAACCATAAAAAGACACAAAGAAGGCCATTATATAATGATACAGGGATATATCCTGTTAGAAGATATAACTATCATAAATATATATGTACCCAACACTGGAGCACCCAAATATGTAAAGGAAACAATCTTAAACCTGAAAAAAGAGATAGACCCCAATTCAATAATAGTGGGTGACCTGAACACCCCTATTTCAGTATTGGACAGATCTTCCAGGCAAGAAACCAACAAAAAACATAGCATTTAAACTATACCTTAGGCCAGTAGGACCTGGCAGACATCTACAGAACATGTCATCCAACAAATACAGAATACACGTTCTTCTAATCAGCACAAGGAGCATTCTCCAGGATAGACCACATGTTGGTAACAAATCAAGTCTCAGCGAATTTTACAAAATTGAAATCATTCCAAGTATCTTTTCAGACCATAAGGGATTAACACGGAAATCGATAACAAACAAAATTCTGGAAGCTACTCGAGTGCATAGAAACTAAACAACAAATTCCTGAATGACGTATGGGTCCAAGAAGAAATTAAATAGGAAATCAAAAAATTTCTTGAAACTAACAAAAATAAAGATACATCATAACAAAACCTGTGGGATACAGCAAAAGCAGCATAAAGAGGGAAGTTTATTGCAACAAAATCTTACATAAAAAGGATGAAAAGACTTCAAATAAATGACCTAACACTACATCTCAAAGAACTAGAAAAACAACAATCCAATCCTAAAAGTAGTAGGTGGAAAGAAATAATTAAGAACAAAGCAGAACTAAATGAAATAGAGAGCAAAAAATGATACAAAAGTTAGTTTTTTGAGAATATAAATATAATAGACAAACCATTAGCTAGGTTAACAAAAAAAAAAAAAGAAAAGAAAAAAGACCCAAATAACAAAAAGTAGAAATGAAAAGGGAGACATTACAACCAATACCACAGAAATACAAAGAAATTATAAACAACTGTACACCACCAAATTTGAAAACCTGGAGGAAATGGATAAATTACTGGACACATACAAACTACCGAGACTGAATCAAGAAGAAACAAAGATGAACAGACCAATAACAAGCAATGAGATTGAAGCAGTAATCAGCAATCTTCCAACAAAGAAAAGCCCAGAACCAGATGGCTTTACAGCTAAATTCTGCCAGACCTTTAAAGAAGAATTAATAATATTTCTCTTCAAACTTTTCCAAAAAATTGAAAGAGAAGCCATTCTCCAAAACTCATCTATGATGCCAGCATGGCCCTGATCCCAAAACCAAAGATACAACAACAAAAAAAGAAAATCACAGGCCAATATCCTTGGTGAACACAGGTGCAAAAATCCTCAACAAAATATGAGCAACCAGAAAAGGCAACACATAAAAAAAAATTATACACCATAATCAAGTGGGATTCGTCCAAGAAATGCAAGGTTGGTTCAACATACACAACTCGATAAATGTGATACACCACATCACCAAAGCCAAGGACAAAAACCATATGATTATCTCAATATATGTGGAAAAAGCATTTAACAAAATTCAACATCCCTGTATGATAAAGACTCTTAGCAAATTAGGTATAGAAAGAAATTCTCTCAACACAATAAAAGCCATTTATGACAAACCAATCACCAATATCATCCTGAACAGGAAGAACAAGACAAGGATGCCCACTCTCATCACTCCTATTTAACACAGTATTGCAAGTACTAGCCAGAGCAATTAGGCAAGAGAAAGACATAAAGGGCATCCAGATTGGAAAGGAAAAAGTCAAATTGTCCTTGCTTGCAGATGATGTGGTCTTATATATAGAAAAACCTATAGACTCTACCAAAAAACTCTTAGAGTTGATTAGCAATTTCAGTAATGTTGCTGAAATACAACACCCAAAAATCATTAGCATTTTTATACTCCAGTAATGAACTAGCAGAAAATGAAATCCAGAAAGTCCATTTACAATAGTCACTAAAAAAATAAAATACCTAGGAACCAATTTAACCAAGAAGGTGAAAGATCACTACAATGAGGACTACAAAACACTACTGAAAGAAATTAAAGAAGACACAAAACCATAATATTGGCATAAAAACAGACATTTGGATCAACAGAACAGAACAGAAAACTCAGGAATCAACCCACATACTTAGAGCCAATTGATCTTTGATAAAGGAACAAGAACATACACTAGTGAAAAGACTGCCTCTTCATTAAATGGTGCTGGGAATATTGGACATCCATATGCAGAAGAATGAGAATGGACCTGTACCTCTCACCAAAATCAACTCAAAATAGATTAAAGACTGAAACCATAAAATTACTTAAGGAACATATAGGGGAAACACTTCAGAAACTAGAACTGGGCAAAGTCTTTATGAATAAGACCCCAATAGCACAAGAAAAAAATTTTTTAAATTTTAAAAATGGGGGCTGGCCCCGTGGCTCACTTGGGAAAGTGCGGCACTGGTAGCACCAAGGCCGTGGGTTCGGATCCTATATAGGGATGGCCAGTGTGCTCACTGGCTGAGCGTGGTGCAGACAACACCATACCGAGGGTTGCAATCCCCTTAACTGGTCAAAAAAAAAATGGGAATATATTTTTTAAAAAGCTTCTGCACAGCAAAGGAAACAATCAACGGAGTGGAAAGACAACCTATGGGACCGTGCCCTTTTTCTAAGCAAAAACAACAGATGGCCTAAACGGATAAAAGGTTGCACCCAAGGGAAGTTAAGGGGGAGGGCTAAGCATAGAGAGGCAAGGCACGTGTACATTTGACCTTTTCAAGGATTGGACTAAGCTTGGAAATCCCCACCTGCTAAGCATATAAATATGATCTTTTGTGTTACAATAAACGGAACTGCCTGACAGAACCCCCGCTGCGTGTGTATGTGTTTGTTCCCTCTCTGGGAGAGCAGCAGCGTGCTCACCCATCTCTTGGAATCTCTTTTCTCCCCACGTCCTGGGGGGCGGGGGGAGAAAAGGGCAATCCCTTTGGCCTCAACCCTCTAGGGAAAGGAAAAACCTGTTGGGATCCCATGTGGCCGCCGGAGACACCCAACAACAACCTATAGAACGGGAGAAAATATTTGCAAATTATACATCCAACAAGGGATTAATATCCAGAATATACAAAGAACTCAAACAACTATACAGTAAAAAATAATAATGATGATCCAATTAAAAAAATGGGCAAATGAGATGAATAGACATTTTTCAAAGGAAGACATACAAATGGCCAACAGGTACATGAAAAAATGCTCAGCATCACTAGTCATCAGAGAAATGCAAATCAAAACCACATCGAGTTATTATCTCACCCCATTTAGACTGGCCATTATTAAAAAGACCAAGAATAACAAATGGTGGCAAGGATAAACCATTGGTGGGACTGTAAACTAGCAAAGCCATTATGGAAAAACAGTATGGAAGTCCTCAAACAACTACAGATAGATCTTCCATAAGATCCAGCAATCCCACCACTGGGTATATATCCAAAGGAATGAAAATCATCACGTCAAAGATGTCAAAGGGATACCTCTACTCCCATGTTCATTGCACTCTATTTACAATAGACAAATTACGGAACCAACATAAGTGTCCATCGATGGATGACTGGATAAGGAAAATTGTGTATATACACATAATGGAATACTACTCAGCCATAAAAAAAGAATGAAATTGTACCATTTGCAGCAACATGAATGAGTCTGTAGAAAATTATGTTAAGTGAAATAAGCCAGACAAGGAAAGAGGAATACTACATGTTCTCACTCATATCTGGATTGAAGGAAAGGAAAGCAAAGGGAAGGAAGGAATAGAGCAAGAGAAAGAAAGAGAAAGAAATGAACCACAAAAATACATTGAACTTACAGAAGGGGAGAACAACATAAGTATACTGGAGATGAGAGGCAGGGCAGGAAGGGGTGTGGGGAGTGATATGTCAGGTAAAGGGAATAAAGAAAAATTACAATTTGTAATAATGAATATGCTAATAACAAATAATAAAAATTTTTAAAAATCAAATTTAAAAAAACACATTTTATCCATTCATTATTGACATTTATGGTAGCTTTATTGCTAATTGCCAAAAGTTGGAAGCAACCAAGTTGTCCTTCAGTAGGTGAATGGATAAATAAACTGTGGCACATCCAGACAATGGAGTATTATTCAAGGCTAAAAAAAAAGAGCTATCAAGCTATGAAAATACATGATACATGGAAGAAACTTTAGGGCATATTAGTAAGTGAAAGAAACTAATCTGGAAAGGCTACATACTATATGATTTCAAATATATGACATTCTGGAAAAGGAAAAACTATGGAGACAATAAAAAGATCAGAGGTTGGGGGAGAGGGTGGAGGGATGAATAGGTGGAGTACAGAGAACTTTTCGTGCAGTGAAACTACTCTGCATGATACTATAATGGTAGATACATGTTATACATTTCTCAAAACCCATAGAATGTACAACACCAAGAGTGAACCCTGAAGTAAATTATGAACTTTGGGTGGTAATAACATGTCAAAGTAGATTAATTGATTATAACAAATGTACCACTCCAACTGGGGATTGTTGATAATGGGAGAAGTTATGAATTTGTGGGGGCAGGTGGTATATGGTAAGTCTATGTACCTTTAGGACAATTTTGCTGTAAACCTAAAACTGCTATTAAAAATAAAATAAAAACTATGTAGATGAAAATAATAAAAAGTAAAAAAATAAAAATCCTGCAAAGTAGACAACATTATTCATAAGTTTTCCAAATGAATAAGATTCATGGAGATTAAGTAATTTTACCTGTACACAACTAGTAGTGGCAAACATCAAACTGATATCTGACTACAAAGCCCCTCCTCCTTTTCAGGAAGCATCACAAAAGCTCAACATTACAGAGGGAATGACAAAACTGATTGAAAAGTATATTAAATGTTCATCAATCTATTACATAGCAACATGTCCTGTTCTCTATTTTAGAACAAAATTCCTTTGGTTATATAGTAATTCTTTTTACAACCATTTATTGAATTGCCTAATATGTGTCAGGCACAAGCTAGGTTCACAGCTGGGTTCTTGGATAGAGCTCTGCCCTCATGAATAATTCCAGTGAGAGAGACAGATAAATAACAACTAAACAGATAAATGAACTAATTACAGATTTTGATTAGTGCCATGAAGGATACAAAGTGCTGAGATAGAAAATAACAGTGGAAGACAGGCAGGGAAGACCATTTATGCTGAAACCTAAACACAAGAAGCAGCTTCTTTTGGGAGGAATGGATGGAAAAACAGCATTCATGTTATAGAAGCATATGCAAAGGCCATGGGGAAATTGGTCAGAATAGCATACCTGGCAGAGTGAAAAGTATGTGCAAATGCTCTGAGGAAGGAGTTTACATGTAGGAGTGAAATTGCTGGGTTATATGGTAATGCTGCATTTAGCTATTTGAACAACCACCGAACGGTTTTACAGAGACCGCACCATATTACATTCCCACCAGCAATGTATGAGAGTTTCAATTTCTCCATATCCTCATCACTTGTTATTTTCCTTTTTTTATTACAGCCACCCTAGTAGATGTGAAGTGGTATTTCATCATGATTTTGATTTGCATTTCCCTAATGACTAGTGGTGTTGAACATCTTTTCATGTGTTTATTGGCCATTTGTATATCTTCTTCAAAGAAATGTCTATTCAAGCCCTTTGCCTATTTTTTAATTGGGTTGTCTTTTTGTTGTCAGATTACATTTTAAGTAAATAATCTGACTTTCTATGAAGAATAGATTAAAGAAGGGAATAAGATTGGAAGTAGATACCAGCTACTTCAAAAGTCCAGGCAAGAGACAATGCTCTCTTTGACCACAGAGTAGCTGTGGTTATGAAAATATAATAATTATAACAATAATATCATGATAAATTGTTTATAAAGATGGCCACCAAAAATTCCTTCTATCCCTGTAATTCCATGCCTTATTTCCCATCAGAAGATGGAGTCCATTTCCCGTTCCTTGAATCTGAACTGGCCTTGTGACTTGGTTTACAAAGAGAATACAGTGGAAATTAGTGTCATTTCTGAGCCTAGGCCTTAACAGGAATAATATGTTCCACATTTTCACTCTTAGATCCCTGAGCGTCCATGCAAGAAATCCAACTACCTGGAAGGAAAGTGAAGCCCAGCCAATTCCCACTCACTACAGCCAACCTATCAGGGGTGATACAAATGTAAATATCTTGGATATTCCTGCTACAGTGCCAGATGAATGCAGCCAAATGAGTGACCCTCACTAATACCAGATGGATCAGAAAAACTACCTAACTGAGTCCAGTGAACCCAGAGAATCATTGTACTGTAAGTGTTAATTCCAATAGGCTTGGAATCAGCATGAGCCATTTTGCTGAAGTATCTACAAGGCACTGGTCTCTGGTCAAGGCATGAAACTACTACTTAATAATCTTGCTTTGTAATTATGGGTCCCATGAGTTCCAGAATGATTTGTATCAGCTTGCAGCTGGTAAGCATTGTTAATTGATAACAGTGAGATGATTTGTACCTTTTCTCAATGAGACGTATGGAGGGCTCCACTATTGGTGCTGGTTATGTAACAATATGCCTACATGATCAGCAGAGTATAAGAAACCCTGACAAAACTCCATTTTCACCTCCCTGATTCTGAGGTGTCCCATGCACATGACAGTGATTTCTGATTCAATAGAGAAAGCATGTCCTGGCACGGCCTTAGAGAGGAAAGACAATAAAAGCTCACTCCTGGCCTCTCTGGACCCTTGCAATCTTTGGCAATGACGAATATCCTAATTTAATCCTGTAGCTACTTTTATTCTTTTTCTGCAATAAACTATAAATTTAAACATTGCCATTTTGATTTAGTAATAGAACAGTTTGCCACTATTAGTGCAATCATGAAAAACAACAAACTGTTGCTGTATTAAGGCACTAGATTTCGGGGTGATTGGCTATGCAGCAACAGATAAATGATACAACAGCTAACATCTACCAAGAACCTACTATTTTCCAGGCACTATTTCAACTCACAGATAAGGAAATTGTGGCATGAAGAAATTAAACTATTTCTAAAAGCAACATAGCTTGTAAGTGGTTGAGATAGATACTACTGGTTGCTAGCACAATCCCAACTACCAATCTCCTTTTTTCTAGCCATGTTCCAGATGACGGTGACCGTGTGACACAGTTATGACTAATGAATGTAAGCAATTGTCAGACAGAGAAAATAGAAGCCAGAGTAAGGTTGGGAAAAAAAACTAGTTTAATTTTGAAGTGTTAGTTTTGTAGTTCCTGTAAAACATCAAGGTGGAGATGTCATGCAGACAATAATTCATAAAGAACTGGAGCTCCATGGAGAGGTCAGGACTGTAAATAAACCCTGGAAGTGATCTGTGTATCTGGAAGTGATAAACATATGAAAGTGGTACATGAAGCTATTAAATTGAATGTGGTTTCTGGGGATATTGTGTAGAAAATAAAAGAGAAAAGGGCTAAGATTATTATGCAATATATATGCAATTCTCAGTATTATATTCATTTTGATACTGTACTCTTAATATCGCTAAATTCTTTTCAATAGCCTACATAAATCAATGAATCATTCTAACATAATTTTGAGATCATTTACCATATTTTTCAGCTAATACCTAGATTAAATATTTTGGTAAAACTAATGATTGTTCATTTTCCAAAATTAATAAAAATGTGTCTATTTTAATTCTTAAAAACAAGATGATATTCAGCATCCTTTTTCTGTTATGTTATCTTATAAAGACAAAAAGATTACAAGCAATTTTAAATGAAAATTTTCAACTTAATATTTTCAGTATGTTTATACCAACCTAATTCTTGCTATATGATTATATTTGGCACCATCTCTTTAATAAAAGAAAATCACCCTTTCATTTAAAATGGAATATATTTTTAAAGTATGTCCCAGATACAGTTAACTCTGTAAGTCACCTAATTTTCTTAACTGATTGAACAGAGTAATACGTAACTTTGATTTGACAGTAGAAAAGAACATGTTTCTATTACACTGATTTGCATAATTGCAACATAAATTTTGGCTCATTTAGAAAGTATAATGCATTCTTTGTTGTTTTTTTTTAATTGAAACATAGTTGATTGTACATATCTGTGGGGTACAGCATTGACTAGCAATGCCTGCGTGCAATATGTGATGTTCAAATCAGGATAATTAGTGTATTCAACATTACACAATGTAATTGATTTTGTGGCTCTTTACCAATTCCTCCTTTACCCCCTTACCACTCTCCCTTTCCCACCTCTGGTAACCTCAGTTCTCTTCTCTCCTTTTGATAGTTGAATGCATTATTGTGATTTCTGGATCTTTCCTTCTTTTTTTATTTATTTGTTGTTGCTGTTTTATTGATTATGCATATTTGTGGGGTACAAAACTGACCATCAACACCTGCATCCAAGATGTGACGGTCAGATCAATACTGTCAGCATGCCTATTACCACAAATTGTGATTATTTCCCATATCCTCCACCCAATTAATTCCTGACCTCTCTCCTCCCCATCCCCCCCAACCCCACTCTACAACCCTAGGAATGTTCTCACTTCTACAAGTCCAAAACACCATCATGGTCTTTCTTTCCTTCCTTCTTTCTCTCTTAGCTCCCACTTATAAGTGAGGACATGTGGTATGTTTCCCTCTGTGCCTAGCTTATTTCACTTAACATAATTTTCTACAAGCTCATCCATGTTGCTGCAAATGGCAGAATTTCATTATTTTTTATGGCAGAGTAGTATTCCATAGTGAATATATATCACATTTCTCTTATCTAGTCATCTATCGGTGGACATTTAGGTTGGTTCAGTATCTTGGCTATTGTATATAGAACTGCAATGAACATGGGAGTGCAGGTATACCTTCAATGTGACGTTTCCATTCTTAGAAGTGGGATTGCTGGATCATATGGGAGATCTATTTGTAGTTGTTTGAGAAACCTCCATACTGTTTTCCATATTGGTTGTTCTAATTTACAGTCCCAACAATGGTGTAGGAGTGTTCTCTTCTCTCCACATGCTCACCAGCATTAGTTTTTATCTTTCTTTTTGATTATAGCCAGTCTAACTGGGGTGAGGTGATATCTCAGTGTGGTTTTAATTTGCATTTCCCTGATAATTAGTGATGTTAAGAATTTTTTTTAAGTTCCTGTTGACCATTTGTATGTCCTTAGAAAAATGTCTATTCAATTCTTTGCTGATTTTTTAATTGGGTTATTTACAGGTTTTTCACTGAGTAATTGCTTGAGTTCCTTGTATATTCTGGATATTAATCCCTTCTCAGATGTATAGTTTGTAAATATTTTATCCCATTCTGTAGGTTGTCATTTCACTCTGTTGATTGTTTCTGTTGCTGTGTAAAAGCTATATAGTTTGATATAATACCATTTATTTACTTTTTCTTTGTTGCTTGTGCTTTGGGGCTCTTATTCATAAAGTCTCTGCCCAGTTCTAGTTCCTGAACTGTTTCCCCTATATTTTCCCTTACTAGTTTTATAGTTTCAGGTCTTGTACTTAAGTCTTTACTCCATCGTGAATTGATTTTGTTATATGATGAGAGGTGCAGGTCTAGTTTCATTCTTCTGGACATGAATATCCAATTATACTAGCACCACTTATTGAAGAGGAAGTCTTTTCCTCAATGTATGTTTTTATTGCCTTTGTTAAATATCAATTGGCTGTAAGTCTGTGGGTAGATTTCTGGGTTCTTGATTCTGTTCCACTGGTCCACATGTCTATTTTTATGCCAGTACCATGCTGATTTGGTTACTATATCTCTGCAGTATAATTTAAAGTCAGGTAGTGCTATGCTTCTGGCTTTATTTATTTATTTATTTATTTATTTATTTATTGCTCAAGATAGCTTTGGCTATTCGGGATCTTTTGTTGTTTCTTACGAATGAAAAGATTGTTTTTTCTATTTCTGTAAAGGATGTCATTGGTATCTCAATGGAATTCTTTTTTTTTTTTTTTAGCTCCCACTTATAAGTGAGCACATGCAATATTTATTTTTCTGGGCCTGGCTTCTTTCACTTAACATAATTTTGTCTAAGTTCATTCATGTTGCTGTGAATGACAGTATTTCATTCTTTTTTATGGCAGAGTAGTAGTCCTTTGTGTAAATATACCATGTTTTCCTTATCTAGTCATCCAATGATGGCCATTTACTTTGGCTCCAACTCTTGGCTATTATAAACAGAGCTACAATAAACATGGAAGTACAGATATCCCTTTGAAATGATGATTTTCATTCCTTTGGGTGTATACCCAGCAGTGGAACTGCTGGATCTTATGGGCAGTTCCATCTGAAATTATCTGAGGAAACTCCATACCATTTTCCATAATGGCTGCACCAATTTACTGTCCCAACAATAGTGTAGGAGTGTTCCCCTTTCTCTGCATCATTGCCAGCATTTGCTATTCTCTGTCTTTTTTTTTTTTTTTTTTTTTTTTTTTTTTGTTTTTTTTTTTGTCCTTTTTGAGACCGGC